>NC_063150.1:22429097-22732128 GCF_020921035.1 Rhodamnia argentea | reverse complement strand
ATGGCTAAACCGTAAAGGTATATGCAAGGGCTTGTATGTGTAGGATGAAAGTTTAAATGAAATTGTCTTTTAATTTTTCCATCGCACTGTATAACATTGTTTAAATTTAAAAAAATTACGAATTTCTACTTCGGTAGAATATTCATGTTGTGCTCTATTCCGAGTAAAAAAGTCTGCCCGATTTTGATCTGCACATATAGGACAAAAATCCTTTTGGATAATTTACATAAGAAATCTCCATTATTGCAAAGGCTACGTACTTTGAAATGAAGAATAAATTAAAGAAATGACCTTAAATTTTTATGTACTAACCCCTAATCAAACTGTTTGGGATTCAGAAGTGAAATTTGATTCAATGTCTTTTGGAAGACCCTGGGTTATATCACCGGATCTCGATTTTTCATATATAAACTTAAATGTTAATGTTTAGATATTGTAGAAGTTTCGAATATTTAGAATCAAGATGTCCTACTTTGTTTCGATGATATATATTACATTTTCTTGACATAGGTAAATGACTAAACTGTTTTATTGAGTTATGTCTTTTCCATCATTTATTTTCTGGCAATTTCCCGCTAATGTCAAATTTGCAGAGAAGAATGGCTCTTTTTGAACATAAATAGTTAGTCATCTAATGATGTGTCTAGAAGTCATTTTCCTAAGTTCGTGTCTTTATCAATAAAAACTGAGAGATAGATTTGGCCTTTCATATACTTAATAACACGTATACTCAATAGCGACTATTGTGGAAAGCGATGTTGTACACAATTTCGTTGTCAATTTCACTTAATTTGGACATTTTGAAACCCTGTTATAAGTATAATCCCGACAAGAATTTCCCGTGTTGCTCCGACAAACTATACCATTAAAACATGTCAGATTTAACCGCTAACAATAAGTTATAGGGACACTTGTAGCATTCCACAAATGGGACATCCTTCAAATTTATTTGAACTTCAATTACACTTATATAATTCTAATAATATCATGAGATTTGTTGAAACTGAATCCCCCAATGGTGAAATCTAAAAGCGGACCTCATCAGAACGTCGATTCCGCCTGCTGTTTTGGATTCTTGACAATTAAACAAAACATTCCTTACAACAGATAACGAAAAATCACTTTACATTAATACCTGTCGGGAGATAGAATTCACATCCTATCAAATACAGCAATTCCACCAACCGACGGCTATACAAGCTATCGGCACCGTTTGCGTCCATTATCACGGTAGTAGCACTAGTACCGACTACTTAAGGACATACTAGTTGCAACTCCACCTTGCGTTAATAACGCAAAGATCCCTATAAATATTGTCAGGAAAATTGTCCAAAAAAATCTTAAAATTATTGTATTACAGTAATTCAGTCATACACATTACAATTTAACCAATTTAGTCATAAACCTTTTGATGTTCTATCAATTTAGTCATTTCGGCCAATTTTGGTTGGAAATCAATTATGTGGACGCATGGTCGTCCTACGCAGTATTGTTGATACTAACATGAATAATTTCTTTTATTTTAAAAAAAAATCTGAATTTTTGTACTCTTTTTTTTAAAATTTTCTCCTTTTCTTTTCTTTCTTTTCTTTTCTTTTTATGTTTTAACTATTCTTCTTCACCAAAGGGCGAGTGACCCTCATCGGTCACAAGCAAGGGCTGCAAGGCCCTAACCGACTACAGGAGAGGACTGCTATGGCCAGCATTAGACAAGGGCGTTAGGCCCTCACCTCGCGAGATCTATATTCAACGAGGGCCGCGAAGGCCCTCGCTTGCCACCGGGGAGGGTCACTAGTAATTGCCGAGGTCCTAGTGACCCCATCGGCCCATTTGGAAAAAAGAGCATTAGAAAAAGATAAGAAAAAAGATAAAAAAAAACTTAAAAATAAAAGAGATAAAAAATTATAAAAAAAGAATTATAAAAATTATCCATGTTGACATCGTAGTATCATGTAGGATGGTCGGTAAGACTATGTTGACAAATTATTGTTGAAAGTTCTACAATTAAATTAGCCGTTGTACAATAAATTTATGACTTTTTCCACACAAAAGTATTGGGGACACATCTAGTATAATTTCTCTTATGGAAATAGGTGAATGTAGTTCCAAGCATCATAACTTGTGTGTCACCTAAGAATATGCACTTTCTTATCCTCCTCTCACTAAGCTTACCATCACTCACTTAAATATAAAATGGATAACCAAGTAATATAAGAACAGAATAATCAGCACATTAACTGACCATACTTCTTTGAGACTCAAGCATCTAATCATTTTTAGTGGGGATTTATTCACTGGCTAATTTGTCGTACAAAGCGCATCCATCAGGAATCTTCTCGTCAACGTGTCCCCCAATTGCATATGTCTCAATTCCGATTTTCGAATAGATGAATCCAATATCTTTGCCCAAAATCCGTCACCATCATCCCTTGAAGCGAACACAAGCTACTTTGTTCGATCATTCTCATTATTAATAGAGCACCTCAAACACCTCGAACGAACTTCAAAACTCCACTTTTTGAATTATACTAACCTCGCTGTAGTCAGGGCAGTCAAGGAAATCTTGTTTGTCTTCAATTCTGAATGTGCCTCACACCAATCAATATCTTCACCATATCTCATGCATTCTTGACTAACATCCCCGAGACTCATATCATTGCATTTGTGTTACTTTGCAACTGCACTTTATAACTACTCATATACTAATTAGGTCCGGTGTAGCCTTTCTAAATGTACAATTAGCGCCAGCATTTCTGGCTGACAATATCAGACTAGATTAACAACAAATCCATTGACTCATACCTTGGCTTCAATGTCAATATCAAGCAACATAAAAATACCAAAAAAATATTTAAAAAAAGGCCTCCATCACATACGTTGGAGATGACATCACCATTTCTACGGAATGTCGGAGATGGCATCGATTCAGCATCTGAATCGTGTGGTGTCCAGGACGTCGTGTTTCTTGCCCTTTGGCTTTTCAACTTTTTACATTTATGATTGAAAAGAGCTTGTGTGCAAAAGGTCAAGAACCTGGACATTTTCATTCGTGCTGGAGAAAATGGCGGTGGCGTTGTAGTGTTCTGTTCCATCGTCTGTGTCGTCCCGACTAGAGGGGGCCGGTTCAACGGAACCGCCGGTTCCGGTTCAGGAACCGGCGGTTCCGGTTCCAAAAAAAGGTGGAACCAGAACCGGCCCTTGAAGAGCCGGTTCCGGTTCCGGGTTTGGAACCGCCGGTTCCGGGCCGGTTCCGGTTCCGGTTCGGAACCGCCGGTTCCAAAGCCCAATTACTCTTTTTATCAAACCTACTCTTCTTTTTTTTTTTTTTTTTTTTTAAAACCGGGTTGGAACCGGCCCGGAACCGGCGGTTCCGGGCCGGTTCCAACAATTCTGATTAACCGGAACCGGCCCTTGAAGGCCGGTTCCGGTTCCGGGTTGGAACCGTGGGCCCGGTCAACGGGCCGGTTCCGGGCCGGTTCCGGGCCCACGGGTCCATTTGGCACCCCCTAGTCCCGACTCTCCCTTGTCATTTTGATTGTCCTTGTGTTAAAATATTCTATCAAAAGTTCAAACAATTACAATGAAAAAGATGATTGTTTCGTTTATTTTGTGAAAAATAACTTTTAGAAAAAGATTTTTCGAATTTTTCGGTATTTGATTCATGAAAAATAAGTTAGTCTAGGAAAAAAAATTTTAACCGTAAAAATATTTAGAAAAAGGCCTCCATCACAGACGGTGGAGATGACATCACCATTTCTACGTAATGTTGGAGATGGCATCGATTCAGCATCTAAATCGAGTGGTGTCCAGGACGTCGTGTTTCTTGCCCTTTGGCTTTTCAACTTTCACATTTATGATTGAAAAGTGCTTGTGTGCAAAAGGTCAAGAACCTAGACATCTTCATTCGTGCTCGAGAAATTGATGGTGGCATTGTAGTTTCATGTTCCATCGTCTGTGTTGTCCCAACTCTCCCTTAACAATTAGATTGTCCTTTTGTTAAAATGTTCTACAAAAAATTCACACAATTGTAATGGAGAGGATGATTAAGGCTCCATTTGTTTCGCAAAAAACAACTTTCAGAAAAAAAACATTTTTTTGAATTTTCCGGCGTTTGATTTGGTAAAAATAAGTTAATCTAAAAAAATATTTTTCAACCATGGAAAAAACTCCTTCAAAAGTGGAGAAAATATTTTCCTTTTTGTGAGAAGAGAAAAATATTTTCCCTCATCTTTGCTCCATCAATTCCTTTATAATCATTTTCTTTTGTACTATTTTTAAATTTTCTTTTCTGCTTTTCTTTGTTGTCTCTTTTTTTTTTTTTTTTGGTTTCTTTTTTCTTTTCTTCTCTCCTTCTTCCTCCTTCCTTTCTCTGCGGCTCCTTCCTCCTTCTTCCTAGGCTAACTACGGACCTTGGCAAATGGCCATGAGGCGGGCGGGCCACCTGCAACCTCGCGCCTACAACCGGTCGCCGATCGTCACTGTGGCCAACCACAGACTGAAACCAGAAATAAAAGAAAAGAAAAAGTAAGGAGCAAAAAAGAAAAAAGACAAATAATAAAAAAAAATCAGTTTAAAAAATTTAAATAAATGAAAAGAAAAAATAAATAATAAAAAATTATTGAACCATGAGTGCATAGAGAAAAATCAAATACTATTTTACATACCTAACGACGAAAAATATTTTTCGGGTCTTTTTCATAATTAAGCCAAACACCAAAAAAAGTCATTTTCCTAGAAATTGACTTTTCGGAAAATATTTTTTGGAAACGACTCATTTTTCGCGAAACAAACGGAGTCTAAATGAACATCAATTTCCCACCACACGGGATGAAGGCTTCATTTGTTTCGAGAAAAAGAACTCCTAGGAAAATGTTTTATAGATTTTTCGGTGTTTGGTTCGCATAAAATAAGCTAGTCAAGGAAAACATTTTCCACCTATGGAAAAAAGAACCTTCAAGAATGAGGAAAACATTTTCCTCTTTTTGAGATCCCCGATCTCTCCTTCCTCATCTCTTTCCCATTTTCTTTCATTTTAATTATTTTTTTACTTTCTTTTCAATTTTAATTTACTTTATAAAATTTCATAAATTTTTTTGTTAATTTTGTTAATTTTTCTCTTTTTAATATTTTTAAATTTTTTTCCTTTTTTTTCTATTCCGTTCTTCTTCGGCCGGTCGACAACCACTACAGGCGATCGACCACAAGCGAGGCCAAGCGTTGCTTGATTTGGTGAGGCCAACCCTTACTAGATCCGGCGGGGCTAGGACAGGCCTCACGGCCTATAGCGAGGCTCGAGCTCCCCTTCTACCAATCGGCGGCCGCCGAACCGACTTGCTAGAAGAATATCATCATTTTTCTTGGAAAATATTTTCAAGTGCATTTTCAGATTTTAGCCAAACACCAAAAAATATCATCATTTTTCTGGAAAATGACTTGCTAGGAAAAATCCATTAGGGTGCAAGCTCGAACTGAACCGAAATCTCACCCTGAACTGAATATGATCTAAATAAAAAAATCTAGCTCGGATAGGTTCGGTTCGGTTCGGTTTTCGTTTTTTTTTTTTTTGGGTTAAAAGTCGGCAAAGCCGGCCATCGGCTGAGGGCCGGCAACCCCGAGCGAGGGCCGGTGGGGGTTGCCGGCCCCTGGGCAAGGGCTGCCACGCCGTCGCTGACATCAGATTTGGCGTCGTGAGCCCTCACAATGGACCAGAAGACGGACCAGATTTGGAGTCGGCGAGGGTCGGCTCGCTTCGCAAACAAAACCACAAGCATGTTTGAATGATGCCCTCAACCTCCTGAACTCACTCTCTTCTCTTGATGATGCCGTGATTCCTACTTGGAATCGTCATGGCGGTATCGCCGAGAGCTAGTAATGGCATGCTCTCTCGCTTGAAGGGGCTACTCCACCTTCCGCTCTCTCTCTCTCTAGCTCTCATTGGGTTTTTTTCTTTGTTGAGGCAATTCATCAAACAGTTGGTGAGCCTACCGGTATCGTCATCTATTTCTTTTCGCTCTTTGTTGAGAGATTGAACCATATGCTTGCTGGAGGGGAGTGGCAGACTCAGGACAACGCGGCGGCCAGCTCCGACGGTGTTGCTCATCTGGGTACAGTAACTCACTGATGCAAGCACACTGATCTATGTGGAATTCATTTACCATTTTCACGGCCGCCAAGGCCATTGCCCATCGGGGTCGCCAGCACTTTGCCTCAAAAAGGAAAAAATAAATAAAAAAGCAAAAGAAATAGTTATTTTGGAGATTTTAAGTGCGATTTGGTTAATCAAACCGAATCGAATCGAATCAAATCAAAAAAAGGATGGTTATATTCTAATTACCTAAATTGAAAATTAAATCGAAATGCACGAAATTTCAGTTATGTTCAATTTGGTTATTGGTTCGGTTCAATTTTCAAGTTTGGATTTGCCACCCCTAAATGCAATTTACTCGTCACTCATAATTCCTAACGAGATAATCTCTCAATCTCACAAACAAATTCCTCATCATCTAAATATAACACCGTCACAATTCCGAAACTCTCCCGAATTTGCTCCATCGTATAATTGAATCATGAGGACTCTTTGCACGTAACACCCCTGCCGTCTAGTTGGATGCACATACGTCACTTCTCGACTAAACCCGAGCTTTTTTGTTTAGAATGGAACTAAAAATACATTTATTTTACTAACACATATTATTTATATTTAAAAAAAAATTGCGAGAAAATATAAATAAATTTACATGTTAATGTTTATGTAAAAACAAATTTAATTTAATTGAGATAAAAAGTTAAAGTGTGTGTCTTGCATGATATATATTAAGTAGAAAGTGAAAAGGACAAATTTTTGCGGACACTTCTGCATCCGAAAAGATGAACCCAAACCATGTTGCACAATCTTGGGCCAACTTAATATAGGGCAGCGGTCGAATATTTATGTGGGTGGGGGTCGGTCGCCGCAGGGGTGGATGACTCACATCAATCAATCATCCTTACCGGCTCATAAGTTGTCGTGTTGTGGCCTTGGAGTGCTATAAATGGGACACAAGGGACCTGCAGTTTTGCTCCACACAAGCCTTTCCTTCTTCACTTCACTCACTCCACTAGAAACCCTAAACTTTCCCTGCTTCACTCGTTCTTCTCTCCTTTTCCCCGCGTCCGAAAATGGCCGGAAACAATAGCTTCATGACCACCTTATTTGCCCTCCTTGATGACGGCGAGTACACGAAAGATGTCCCGAGCCAGCCACCATCCGGCATGGCACTAGTTGATGTCAAGTATTGCTTGTCCGTCATCGAGGAAATCCTCGACCAAGCCACGACCGTTGCTGAGAACACTCACCTGAAGGTAAATTAGTGGACAAGCATAGCGAACGACATGTTGTAGTCTTATGAACCTAACTGGTTCGTGGGACTAGCGAGGTGTTCCATAAGCATTTTTGTTAGCTAAACCTCTAGCTCAAGATCCTGAATTATGAATTACATACTTGTATGTATATTGATGCCCGTGAGTAATTTGTCGCGTCCCTACGACATATTGCTCGCGAAAACATGAAATTCATGGCAAATACTACAATCTTTCTCATTTACTTGTTTCCATGGTCATTTGGTTGGTATTTTTTTCTAACGCGTCATAGTTTTTCATGGCACAATGACTTTTTTGCTTCTCAAAATCAATCTCCTTTTTCACTATTGTCCAGCCAAAGATATATAAGTGAAATGATTTTTCAGGGTAACCAAGTTCAGAGCAAAAGTTCAACCTTGACTTCCAAGGGAATTTCTGCTTCTTTGTCATCCACAGTCAACGAATTGTGTTGTCAGGTAATTTCACATTAACAGAGGCATTCCTCTCTCAAAAGAAGAAGAAGCAAACAGTCTTAAGTATTAGATACTTGGCCCTTTCCTATGGTACTCTTCTCGATCTTGTCACTTCCCACATTAAATGTCAAAACTACTTACATGCCGGCAGATTACTTGCAAGGCCCAGCACACCAACGATGTGCGCCAAACAATGGAGTCGCTTCTCGGCCAGTTATCGGCCTTTTCATGGGATGCTAAGGCTGTGCTGACACTGTTAGCTTTAACGGTGCACTATGCCGAGAAATGGCGTCTCGCCCAAATCGAAGAATCGGACGTCCTTCTCAGGCTAACGGGTATAGTGAAAGGGTCGCTTGTAATTGGTAAGTCCTTCGAGAAACAGCAACGGGCCAAGGCTTTTATGGAATTCAATAATCTGATCAGGGTCACTCTGAAGTTCATCCGGTCCATTGTTGAGACCGACTCTGAAGATTTCAGAGAGTTCGCGGCATCGATCAACATATCAGGATATTTTAAGTTCGTCATCGTAATCGTGCTTGGCTGCTCAGTTCAGTTCAGCGGCATGATTAGCGCGGGCAATGGGTATGTTATGCCTTGCCTTTGCCTTTAAATGTTTCACTTCAATGCTCAACCTATTTTTCGATTACTTCAGGTTCCTAGGGCTAGATCTGTCGCCCTTCTTCAACCACGTCACGAAGAGATATGAAGTCTTGGTGGAATATGTCAAAAAATACGAGCGAGAGAACGGTGAGATCATTTTCGTTCTCAAACAAAAAGTTGTCCATCTTCTCCAGATTCCGATCCATTTGTTGAACAAAAGTACTTAAATTTAAAGTGATTCACATTATGCAGAGGAGAAACTTCAGTCTAAGAGAATCAAGAAACTTTACAGATCTCCTGCTGGTATTCTGAAGCTCGTGGCTGAAATGTTCTGCACTGAGAAGGATTCGCCGACAGTTTATCATTGCCATAAGAAGACAACGGTTAGCTTCTCAGTCCCAATAATCTTCATCGACTTCGATTATAGTGTATCAAATCATCAACTTACGAGTAATTAACTACGTTTGATCGCTGCACGTTATAGGTAAAGGTGGAGGAGCTGCAGAACAAGAACGTGATGCTGCTTATCTCAGAATTGAACTTGTCAAACGACGATTTTGCAATGCTTACCGCCATCTACAAGGCAACCTTCAAATCAAATAATTTCGAAATTCTGTGGGTTCCTATCGCGGACGAAAAAGACAGAGAGCAGTTCCTGAAGAAGAGATCTCAGATGACCTGGTACTCGTGCAACTCCATCGCAAGCAAGGCAGCAGCAAAGTTCATCAAGAAGCATTGGCAATTTAAGCAGCAGACGAAGCTTGTCGTGTTGAACCCAGAGGGGAAACTGGTGAACATGGAGGCAATGACGATGATACGCCTTTGGCAGTCGGAAGCCGTTCCGTTCACTCCGCAGAGAGGCTGCACACTCTGGGACAATCACAGGAGCAACTGGCTCAAGCTTGTGGTGGACACCGATCTAAGCGTAAGTTGTGGTTTCGATTATCGCAAAATTTTGATACATGTAAGGTCACATGTTACCGAATTTCAAACAAGAATCATACGCAACATAGATTAAGAATTTCCTGACTTTGTCGATTTGTGTTCTTGTTCTTTTAACATGTCCCGTGTCTTGATTGTTGGCCAGTGGGAAATGAAGCCGCTCATATTCTTGTGCGGCTCAGCTGAAGACTCCAAGATTGTCGAACAGATTGACGACATCCTGAACAGTAAACTTGCCGCCTACAACATCAAATTCTTGAACATCAACACCAAGAGAAAGCAATTCCTATCTCGCCTTGAAAGCTGCATAGCCTGGAAGATGCAGGCGAATAAGGAGATGCCTGATCCCCTGACGCTGGAGCTGCTCGAGCTCTACACCAGCTACAAGAAGCAAAGTGGGTTCGCCATTGTCGCGAGGGGGTCGAGCGTGATCGTCAACACTACTCTCACGGATCTCTGGAAAGTGCTGTCGGAGCACAGGTTGTGGATCAAGAAGGATACCAACAGAGACAATTTTGAGACCCACTTCCAAGCGTACTACAAGGCGGTCATACTCATGCCGCAATGCTACCAATTCTCTATCCCGGACATGGTCGGTGACATACCGGAGTGCATCAAGTGTCCCACTACCAATTGCACTCGGAAGATGGAGACGGTCGTCACCTTCAAGTGCTGCCACGGGGCGCATTGACCAGCCAATAACGCTGCCAAGCCCAACGCCTTCGTTTGGCTCTCCAGAATAAACACGGACTGCTTAGCTCAGTCACGTTTTCTCGTCGTTTCTTTCCTTTCCAGTTTGATAGTGCTTTTTATTATGTGTGGTTGGAGTATGTAACAGGGTTGTGCTTGTGCTGTCCACAGCTCGATGTACCGTGCGTGCAGATACTGCGTGCAATGAAGAAAAATGTAACAGGGTTGTATGCACAACTTGATGTACTGTGCATGAAGACTCTGTGCCACGAATAAAAGTTTTTATGATATTAAGAAGGTTCATTAGTTACATGAAGAGCTTTTCATGTTATTTCCCAACGGCAACCGCAAAACACAATTAGGAGAACTCTAGCTACTCCGGTCCCAAATTGGGTTGGACCAGAGCATTAGGCTTTGGGGACCCGATCCCCCCGGATGGATCATGTGGTGATACCCTAAACCCACGCAATCCAACGGATTGATATAATCTAACAGTATCACCAGAGGGGGGCGAGCAAGTTATTTTCCAAACAACTTGACCAAATATTGAGAAATTTAAAGATGTCAAGTTAGATATAAGCTTGACCGGGTAAAACAGAGTATTGTTATAATTATGTTCTAATTACATCAAGTAGTGCAATGTAGTGCTTCTATCATATAGTAAATGAACATGAGCAAGAAGATAGAAGACAATGCGCAAGGAGTTTATAGTGCTTTAGTTTGAGGTATGTATATGTCCACTCTCCCACGATGACAATCTACTGGTAAGATTCCATTGGCAATCAATGAGAAATTGTGGTAGTAGATGCTCCTTCTACTCGAGCACTTCTTCTCGAAGCTGGGGTGGCAGTTACTCAAGTTGATAGATCCCACTATCTCACAGTTAAGCACAAACTATCTCTGTCAACACTTCTCAAAGCTTATAATATGAAAGCTCTTTGAAAACAATTGAAAGTATGTGAAACTTCTTCTTCTTTTTTTGTCATAGGCGAAACTTTGTTGAAATTTGGAATTATATACTCAAAATCTCCTCTCTTTGGCGCCTTGGTCTTCTTATAAACTCCTCAGCCTCCAAGCTTCTCATTAGACAATCTTCAAGAGGAGCAATTTTCAAACTAGCCGTTGGACAATTGTTCAGAAGATTAAGGTATTCCTTGAGGTCGATAAATAAGAATTTCCCTAGATTTGGTTGCCTATGCAATCATAAAATTGAGTGCTTCATCTATGGCAAGTACATTGCCTTCGGGATGATTGTCAAGCAAACGAGATATATTGCACGATTGAATATTTTCATGTATATAAGTTTGGTCAATCAAAATCTTAATCCAGGGATGAGATAAAGTATCTCAAAATAATAATCTTGAAGATCATTACAAGGTTGTCGTTGCAAGTAGTGTAAATGCTCCGCTTATATCCACAATCACCAATTAAATCTAACTTTCCAGTTTTTTGACGAGGATAGCATTATGCTAATATTAAAATTGATTAGGCATCTATCGATACTCAAGTTGATCGGGCATCTACCAAACTGGCTATATTCAACTGTTTCTCAAGACATTTTAAAAATGATAGTGATATAGATTCTAACACCATGATAACTCTAGGTTTATATGAACTTCACACAGAATATTTTCATTGATAATATCAAAGGCTTGTTTAACATGGATATTACCTAAAACCTAAACAACTCATGTACTTATCATGATCCATGTAAATCATGGATAATTTTGTCAACTTCAAAATATATTAAGAGGTTTTCCCAACACGGATCACTTGCACTCGGCCTATATGTTCCGTCGGCTCAAGCAATGATTTATCATGTAAGAGAGGATTATTAGGGTGTGAGAGCTCTATGCTCTATATAGTATCTTCCAAGAGAGTGTCGAACTGTGCTAGATAGAAGTCCTTTCTTAAGTTTACGTGTATTGAATATTGAGTCAGCACTTATCTTCTCATTAGTTTGTGATAATGTCTGATTTTATCCCCACATTTCGATTGAGAATTTTCTATTTGAGTCACAAAAGAAAATGTGAGCTCTCTAATGTCATCCTTCACATATTTTAGTTGTTGGGGGTATGATTCATTCTCTCCATCAACAGGAATGCACGAGGATATTTTATAATTAGATGGAGTATAGAAGCTTAGGTGCATCCCCAACATTATAGATAGAACTAATTATGCTACACGCACCCTTTTATTCCTTATTCATTCAGTCAATTTCACGGCTTATGAACTTTTAACTACTTTATGTTTAAAAAAAGTTTTCCTGCAAATCTTGTTCTTACGTCTAGTCTAGAATGATTCTCAGTTAGAAGTTCTTTTGACTACAATTACTAACAAATCCTTCTTTACTAAATTAATCAAAAATAAGTTTGGATGCAACATTAGATAAAGAGATTTTAATTTCTACACAGATAGTGAAAATAAGATATTTTGACTAGTCGGATTTCGGTTTACTAAGTTCAGAACTGCAATTACTACAAATATCCGGGAGAATTGTCCAAAAAGTCTTCAAATTGTTATATGACGTTGAGTTAGCCATAAACATTCTAATTTGGTCAATGTATTCCAAAATATTTTCATGATTTTCCAATGTAATCTATTCGACCAATTTAGGTTAGAAATGTGGCACGGCCGGCGGACAACCAAGACGATCTTAAATGAAACAAGTACGCTTCAGTAAGACCATGAATTGGCAGTCGTACCTACCCAATAGTTTACCTAAACTCTTGATTGAAGGAACTAATCGAGATTTCAATTGGTGGGTTACAAGTATAGATACCGGCCTCCTGTATTGTTAGTTAAATTCGCATTGTGATTGGTGTTCGTATTTGTAAGTCGCCAATCAGAATCTTGATTTAAAAACACGGCCCTTCAGACCACGTGAAATATGATTTCTGATCATGCGTTGATCATTATAAATATGACTTGTGCAGCAGATGCATGCCATATGCGGCGATTCTTGACTGAAGACCAAAAACGTCATCGCGTCCTTGTGCACGTACACCAGCGGAAACTGACATCAAAGCATTTAGGAATTAATACGGCTTAAGTACACCCCAAGTGCCATAAGTTGTGTACGGCGCTCACTTTAGTGCCAAAACTTTCAAATCGATCACTTTAGTGCTAAGTTTTTGTAACTTCGATCACTTCAGTGCCAAAACTTTCAAAACGATCACTTTAGTGCTAAGTTTTTGTAACTTCGATCACTTAAGTGCCAACTTCTTTTAAAAACGATCACTTTAGTGTCAAATTCACCGAGTCACGTCATCTCAAATATTAATAAAAAATACCACGTGTCGAATTTTCAGCAAGCCACGTTAGCTCTGGCACTAAAGTGATCGTTTTTAAAAGAAGTTGGTACTTAAGCGATCGAAGTTACAAAAACTTAGCACTAAAGTGATCGATTTGAAAGTTTTGGCACTAAAGTGAGCGCCGTACACAACTTATGACACTTGGGGTGTACTTAAGCCGAATTAATACATGTTTGTTTTGTGGAAAAAAATTTCCTTCCGGCATTTGGATGGCTTAGAAAAATAAAAAAAAAAAAAATAATTTTTTCAAAATATGATTGAGAAAAAAATTAAAAAATAAAATTAGATTTAAAAAAATAAAAATTAACATATAAAAAATTTATTAAAAATAAATTGAAATAAGCTAAAAAAATTAACAAAAAAACTTAAAAAAAAAGTAGCTTAGGCGGTGAGGGCTTGTTGTAACCCTCACTGCTACTGCTCCACCATCGCCGGCAATGGCCGGTGAGGATGGGGTATGGCTAGTTGTCGGGCGACCCCGCCACCCTCACCCATATCGGGTGAGGGTCGTCGGCCCCCGCCCTCATCCAGATTGGGTGAGGGTCGCCTACTCTCGCCTAGGTTTGGCCGAGGGCGTCCACTAGCGGTGGTCGGCCGCTGGTGGTCGCACTTGGCCAAACTTGGGCGAGGTTCGCCGACCCTTGCCCGCTCTAGGTGAGGGTCGTGACTATGGGCTAGGATTTGCTGCCGATGGGGGTTGCCAACCCCCGCTTGGGGCTCGACGATCCCCGCTGGCCATGCCTCACCATCGCCGGCCATTGCCTGTGGTGGTGGGGTGGCGGCAATGGGGCTACGGCCCTCGCCGCTATCCTTCCCCCTTTTTAATTTTTTTTAAAATTTTTTTACCTTTTTTTGTATTTTGACAACTTATTTTTCAAATTATCTTACATAAAAAAATTTAGATTTAAAAAAATGCCATGTGCACCTTCGGCAAGCCACGTCGAAATTATATATTAATAAAAAAGTGCCAAGAATATTGGAATTGGCACTTAAGTGATCATTTTTTGAAAAATTTGGCACTAAAATGATCCGATGGAAACTTTTAGCACCAAAGTAATATCTGTATGCAACTTTTGGCACTAAAAGTGTCCTTTTCCCCTATATATGATTGACTCTTTAGATACATCGAGATTGAAATTGACAAGATTTAACTGTGATTATGCAATTAATTCGGAAAGCTTACCACTAATCATGTTTCTAGTCCTAATTTATTCACGAATTTTGCACAATCATGTAATATGACCCTTTAAGAATATACTACAAAATTGATTTTCCTCCGTAAGTTTATCTCCATGGTTGGAGCCCTATTTCAATTAATCAAATTCCACTAGATGAAATTTGCCATGCAATTCAGCAAAAATAAAGTAAACTTACTTTTCCTTTTGTTTTCTTGGGTCTGTAAATTGCACTTACTTAACCTCGTGAAAGGATTCGCTTTGGTCATAATAATAATCAATGACTCAACAAGTAACATAAGTTTACTAACGTATTTAAACATTGACCTAGATCTATCATACTTATCATGTTGGCATCTAACAGTGACGTCATGGCTTGCAAAGGCACGATGATGTCACCCAGACCAAGACCCTATGGATGGACTTCACGTATATACTAGAAAAACAACAGGTTTGGAGTAATGACCAGGAAGAAAATCAGTGCAGCACAAAAAGTATACGTTATGGACCATAATAGCTGGCCAACTAAAGGAGTGATAATTCTTTACCCTAATAGACACAAATTAGATATATTTGAGGTTTTCAAGTCATGGCCAAGCCCATGTTACTTCTTGGGCAGTAATTGCTATTCTTTTTGCTGGACGATTTTTTACAAGATAGATAGAGCTCGATAAAACTAATTAGCTATTGAGAAACACCAAAGTGACAGGAAAATACACCAATCTATAATAATACATAAGTCTGTAGCATGTTCAACAAACATATGATTGTTTTGCTTTGTCTGCTCTCCCTTTCGAAGGCCGCACACTTGCTATTGAATGTTCGAGTCTTGATTCTGCAGAGGAGGTTGTAACTCTATACGGTTTGCTACTCATGGATTTTAGAAGATCTTGCATTTATGAATATTAGTCCGCACCATTAGGCTATCAACTGCTCTAGTTTTGATCATTTGTATTTGCTAAGTACGTGATACTCATCCGACATACTCGGAAAAGTCATTGATCACATATGACCAGTTTCCACATATGTGTGTAGCGCATACACAATTAAGATATAATATTTTGAACTTTTTCTTTTGTTAGAGAGATATTCTGCCCCTATTAACATATAATAGGATTGTGTATTCTCTTCCTTGATTAATCCATTTTTCTCCGGCTAACATCACTAGTGAATCCAACTAGATATATTAACAGGCTCGAATTTGAGCTCCTTCTTGTCGATCTCGCCAGGTGAAGGTATCGGTTTCTACTTAGAGCTCCTAACAAATGATATCAGAACCAATGATAGCAATGTGGTCCCGATGCACGTACTTGGGGGGCAAAGTGATGTCATGCATTTAGGAATTAATATTGGAGACGTCACGAATTGATCAAGGGACTGGGAGTTCAGAAACTCCAAGTATATAAAAAGACTAAGGATCGACATGACTTTCATTGCCAACCCAAACTTTCCAATTGATCACACTCAAATACATACATACACATACACACACACACATATATATATATATATGGTGAGATAATTCTTATTCAGATCCGCACATAGGGGCAACGTTTGAGATATTGAGATCAGAATCTCCTCTGCGTCATGTAAAATATATAGTTCCATTTATGGTCGTCTAACATCATTTGTTTTTTTAAAACATTTATTATATTGTGTACCCATATATCATTCAACTCTTTCAATCACATCTAAATTGGAAATTGACAAATTTGACTGTAATTATGCATTTAATTCAGAAAGCTTACCACTAATCATTTTTATAGTCCCATTTATCCATTAATTTTGCAAAATCATGTACTATGACACTTTAAGAATATGTTGCTAAATTGTTTTTCCTCCATAAGTTTATCTCCATGGTTGGAGCCTTATTTCAAATAATCGAATTGATGCCGGGAGAGAGTGTAGATAAGTAGGAGGTAATACACGTGAGAAACTAAGGGGATAGAATACTCGCCAACCATAAGAATCCACCTAAGGGATAAGAGCAAAATAAGAACAACTCCTTATTCTCAAGCCAAAGGCAATAATCTATGAATCAATCAAGTCTACCTCTTTCATTCATCTTCGTATGCTTATATAGACTAGCATAGAACAACCTTCCAAGCATAGTGACTCTTCATAGGAAAAAACTAAGCATTTAAAGTCTTAGGAACTAGAGAAGTAATAAAGTACTAGAAAATGCATTAAACACTTAAGGGCATATTTGGCAGCGATTCTGATTCAAAAAGTAGTTCTGATTGGAATCATATTTTATGATTATGTTCCCTAGATGATTCTTAGAGAATTAGAGCGCATTTGGTAATCGCACAAAATTTACGTCCTCGAACAGAAATACATTTGACAATTGTACAAGATTTCCGTTCCCAAGAACAACCAAGTGAAGAGAATTCTTTTTTTAAAATCTTTAATCTTTTTAACTTTTTTTTTAAATTTAAAATTTTTTAATTTTTGTAATCCCCCCCCCATTTTTTATTTTTAAATTTTTTTGAATTTTTCAATTTTCCCCTTTTTTTGAGGATTTTTAAATTTTTTTGGTTAAATTTTAAAGCTTATTTTTAAATATAATTTAAAATTTTTATTTAAAAATATTAGTTGTCAGTAAATTTTCAAATATAATTTTAATTTTTTTTTAAATTTCAGAAGTCCACGTGGACTTAATTTTTAAAAAAAATTGAGACTTTGTTCTTTTTTGTGATTCTAAAAAATGATTCTTTTTTCAAGAATCAACTTTTTTTATTCTTGTTTTTGCTTCAAAACTATTCCCGGGAACAGAATTAGAATCATTTACGTTACCAAACATGTTTTTGATCCTTTTTTGTTTCGGAGAATAGAATCAGAGAATTAGAATCGTTGTCAAACAGATCCTTAGAGACTTGAACCTTGACTCTTCGAGAACTACAACATATTCAAGACTTTTAAAAACTTGGACTCAAATTTGTTCATCTCCTTGGGTAGTTGAATAAACACCTTAAAAGATCAACAAACATTAATGGAAATCATCCGGAGCAGCACCCAATTGGGGCCTGCATGGTAACCATTCTCATTCTCCGATTCCGATTCTAAGAACAAAAAAGAATAAGAATCGCATTTGGTAACGCAAATAAATTTGATTCCGATTCTGTTCCCGAAACCGAGTGTGCTTTATAAATCAAGAATAAGGAGTTCGATTGGTAACTTAGGAGATCAGTCACTCTTTGTTGGAAATATGAGACAAATTGAATGGTGAACGAATGAGAAATTGATGCTCCAAGAACACCCTTGAGTTGGAAGTGGAAAGTGGAAAAACACTAGTCCCACATTGAAAAGAAAGAAGACTTTAGAGTGCTTTATAGATAGTTACCCTCTTTTTGAGTGGTAACCGTCACAACACAAGTACTATGCCTCGCGCACGGGCGCGGGGGGGGTGCAAATCCCAAGCCCCGACGGAGGCCCAATGAGCTGAAACTTGCGCACGACCTGCGTACACGAATGCAAGTCCGAGAGGTGGGCCTCACGAAAAGCCCAATTTTGCCTTCCGATTTATTTTCCAACTCAAATTGTTACAATTTTTTTTTAACGGTTGCTGAAATTAATATTATAACGGCAGATTAATGGCATTGCCGTTATGAAATCGAGATTATAACGGCAGACTTAATCAGCCGTTATAATTCATTAGCAAATTAATGTTGTAACAGCTGCTGAATTAATTCTGCTGTTACATAATTAATATTATAACGGCAGATTTAATCAGCCGTTATAATTCATTTTTCCGAAACGCCCTCCATCTCGCTATTATAATTCTATCTTTTGCGACCAAAAAGACTTCACTTTTTCCTCGATTTCTTTGAATTCCAACATTACCTTTTATGATAGTGTTCGTTCTCGTTTGGTTCAAGTTCGCCGAGAGCTTTGAAGCGTTGTGATACCTTCTTTGCTGCCGACCGTTGTATCCTGGGAAACAAACGTTCACGAGACCTCAAGCACACACCAGAGGGGGCGAATCTGTTTTAAGGAAACTGTGCCTAGCATAGGCCTCAGTATTTGTTTATATCGAATCCATTCCCTCTCATTTCGGTTGTTCTGCTGCTATAGTCTTCATTTTTGCGATTATTTCCACAATTTGTTTATGTATGATTATTTTCGCCAATTTGTATACTGTGCATAGCGTACACTAATGCCATATTGAATTGCTACACTCTTTTGTATTACCGACATCTTCAAGGAATGCTCTGGCATCACAAATTCCACTGGATGAGATTTGGAGTGCATAGATACGCCGTAAAATCTTATAAGACCGACAAAAATGAAGTATACTTAACCTCGTGGAAAGTTTCGGTTTGTTCATAATCATAATAAATGAATCAACGATTAACATAAGTTTACCAACCTATTTAAACATTGACCTAAGATCTATCATATTTTATGATTTTGTCATCTAAAACATTGATGTCATGCCTTCCAAAAGCACAATGATGTCAAACAGATCAAGACCAATCATGGTTCTAGTCCTATTTATTCACGAACTTTGCAAAATCATGTAATATGACCCATTAAGAATATATTGCAAAATTGGTTTTCCTCCATAAGTTTATCTCCATGGTTAGAGCCCTATTTCAAATGTTCAAATTCCACTAGAAGAAATTTGGAGACCATAGAAGACGTCGTACAATCCGGTAAGACTGGCAAAAATGAAGTATAGTTTAACCTCGTGGAAAGATTCGCTTTATTCATTATCGTAGTCAATGACTCAACAATCAACATAAGTTTACCAACGTATTCAAACATTGACTTAGATCTACCATATTTATGATTTTTTGGCATCTAAAATGGTGACGTCATGCCTTGCAAAGGCACAATGGTGTCACCAAGATGAAGACCAAATGGCTGGACTTCTTGTATGTACTAGAAAAATAATAAGCTTTGAGTTACATGACCAGAAAGAAAATAAGCACAAAAAGCAAATGTCATGGACGACGAGAGTTGATCGAATGATAACAAATGGGTGATAATTCTCGACACAAATTAGACACATTTATTGAAATTAGGTATAGAGGAACTCGAAAGTGACCGAAAAATGCACTCAACTATAAATACATAAGTTTGTAGCATGTTCAACATACAAATCATTGTTTAGCTTTGTCCGCTCTCCCTCTCGAAGGCAAATCAATGTGTCAATATTTTTATTCCGGTAAAGTTCCAAGTATTCATAAAAATAACATTCAAAGCGTGTATATCGCAAGATTTGACTTAAGCAAAAAGTAAAAAATAAGAATCTATCTAGACACTCCAACATCGAAAGAGAACAAACAGCCACATAATATAAAATCCTTCACCAACTAAAAATAGGAATATTAATTCAACTGGGAATATTTTTTGGTAATGGGCAGTCTCGGAATCGGCAACAAGCTTGTAAATCGGCAACAAGGAGTTATATTAGTAACTTGGGATAAGTACAGTACATATGTCATAACTTTTGTATGACGTTCATTTGAGTGTCATGACTTTCAAAACGTTCATTTGAGTGTCATGTCGGAGCAAAATCGTTCACTTGAGTGCCATTTTTTGTCGGAAAAGCTGACATGTACTTTTTTCTATTATTTTATTATTTTCTCAATGCCACGTGAATTTTCTTTTACATTTTTAATATTTTATGAAAATTTTTTTATTTTTATTCATTTTTATGTTTTTATTTTTATTTTAATTATTTAATATTTAAAAAAAAAAAAGAGAAACCCTTAGGTTTCTTAGTGGTGGCCGGCGAGGTCACCAGTGAGGGTTTCGCCCCCCACCAACGACAGGCCCAGGAGCTAGGGTCGACTCGCCTTGGGCCAACGAGGCCGCGACAGCCCCGACCGACAACCGTCGTGGCGTCGGCGGCCGCGAGAGAGGGAAAGAAGCCCTCGCTAGATCCGGGGGAGGGTCTTGCGCCCTCACCAACGAGGGTTTTGCCAGCCAACACAGAGAAATCAAGGCTTTGGCCTTTTTTAAAAAAAATTTCAATAATTAAATAAACCAGAAAAATAAAATTTGCAAAAAAAAATGAATTAATGAAAATTTCCACGTGTACATTAAATATTCAAAAAAATCCACTTGCCGGCGCCACGTCGCCTTTTCCGACGTCTATGTCAGCTTTTCCGCTTGTTGACACCTAAATTTTGACTAATCTTTTTCAATCATTTTCTGCATAAAAAATTAGAGCTAAATTTAGTTCTAAACAAAAATAATCAAATCAAATTTTTCATGTTTATTTCTAGCATTCATGCACTGCATTGGTATACAATTGGACCAAGAGAGCATTTAAACTTAATTTGACGGACGTTTGGACTTGAAAGAAATATTTCCTCGTGGACTGGATTGCAAATACTTAGAACTTCAAGAATCGAAATGCAAAATACTTAAAGCTTGAGGGTCTATTTTGCAAATAACTAAAAGAAGAGAAGATGGAGAATGAAAGATGAGAATGGAAGGTAAGAATGGGAGATAGGAATGTGAGATGGAGAATGGGAGATGGAGAAGTGAAGGTGAAGAAGAGAGGATGGAGAGATTTGTCTATAAATAGAGAAGAGCTCTTGAGAATTAAGGATTTTGGGTGATAGAAAAATTGAAGAGTTCTTGAGAGAATTTTCGTGAGATAGAGAGGTGATCATTTGGAGTTCCAATCTCGTCGACAACTTGGAGTAGTTTCACGCCAATTGATCTTGTGTAGCCGTCCGTGCTCCGATCAACTCGTGCCAAGTACCACGATGTTCAGCAATCAACGATCTATCACTAATTGCTAACGTTACGTCGATCCGATGTCCGGAGCTTCCCGTCCAAGCCTCCGAAGTTGTCTTCCTACTATCCATTTTAGCCTCCTGTTCGCCGCTTTTGAGCTGTTGTCTAGCCACCGTTTAGCCTTGATTAATGGGTAATCACCCTCCATTTTCATATCATTTAAGGATATAACATTGCTATTATGTGTGATAGATCAATTAGAAGTAATCTCTAGTGAATCGGGCTCCAAAAAATGCTAGTTTGAGTGAAAATTTCAGCTCGTACACGTGCAAATTTTTTTCTTGAGAAAAGAAAAATGCTTGACGAGCATTAGGAACTCTTCAGATCTTCATTTTATCGCCGATCAAGCTTGTTACCGATGTTACTCTGAGCGACCGGATCATAAAAATCAGAAGATCGAGCCTTCTATCGATGGCTTGTAAATCTATTTTCTATTTATATCCCAGAATCGGGAAAGTCAAGTCTAATGCTGATGATTTGTAAATCTACTTTCTATTCATACCCTAGAATCAAGAAGGCCAAGCCTGCTACTAGTGGTTTGTAAATTTACTTTCGATAATTTATTTTCTGTTCATATCCCGGAATCGAAAGGCCGAGCCTCGCTGGTGGTGGTTTGTGAATTTACTTTCCGCAATCTACTTTCTATTCATACCCCAGGATCGGGAATTACTTTCCGCAATCTACTTTCTATTTATACCCTAGAATCAAGAAGGCCGAGCCTGCTGCTGGTGGTTTGTAAATCTACTTTCTATTTATACCCCAAAATTAGGAAAGTTAAGCTCTTCGCTGATGGTTTGAAAATTTACTTTTAGCAATCTACTTTTTATTCATACTCCAGAATTAGGAAGGCCGAGCCCGCTGCTGGTGGTTTGTAAATCTACTTTCTATTTATACCCTAGAATCGGGAAGGCGGAACCCGCTGCCGATGGTTTGTAAATTTACTTTTAGCAATCTACTTTCTGTTCATGCCCCAAAATCGGGAAGGCCGAGTTTGTTGCTGGTGGTTTGTAAATTTACTTTCAACAATCTACTTTCCGCTCATATCCCAAAATCGGGAAGGCCGAGTCTGCTACTAGTGGTTTGTAAATTTACTTTATGTTTATACCCCGTAATCAAGAAGATCGAGCCTAGTGCTGGTGGTTTGTAAATTTACTTTTTGTTTATACCCCGTAATTAAAAAGATCGAGCCTTGTGCTGGTAGTTTGTAAATTTATTTTCAGCAATTTATTTTCTGTTCATACCCTAGGATCGGAAGATCGAGCTTCCCGCTGGTGGTTTGTGTGAATTTCGCATACGAATATGTGTGGTATAAATTTAAAAAAAAAAAGAGAGAAAAGTTCGTGGAAAACTTCCTAGAAAATTTCAGAAATTCTTAAAAATTAAGGAATGGCCACAAATAACCGGCCAATCCTATTTTTGATATTTCTCCTTCAGATATTCTTGAAATTAGGGGTAAATCGTTCCCAAAAATTTTCAAGATTTGTGAAAATGCCAAAATTATGGTTTGGGTCAAGTTAGGTGACTAATCCTTCTGTTTAGGTTTTCGACTCTCGTCTTCTCTTAAAATGACGATTTTACCCTTCAAAGGGTAAATCACCTTTGATATTCTAATGAGTCGTAGAAATTGCTCGGAATTAGGGTTTAGGTCGGGTGGGTGGCCAATCCTTCCGTCTAGGACTTTCACGTCTCATTCCCTTTAAGAAAATGACGATTTTAATCCTCAATGATAAATTGTTCCTTAAAATTCCAAAAAATAATAGAAAATGTCGAAAGTTATGAAATGGGTCAACGAGGTGACCAATCCTATTTTCAACACTTTTGATTTCGAGTTCCTTCCAAAAGGACAATTTTGCCATTTCCGGTAAATCGTCTCCTAATTTGTCTAAAAAATTACGATCTTGCTCCTCATGGGCAAATCACGTCTAAATCACTCCAAAATCCCCTTTCTATGTTGTGTTTGACTGATATCTAAGCCAATTGAGCTTTAGTAGCAATGTCATGTGTTGTTTTGATGCAATTTATCCGCACATTCCGATTCTTTAATTTGCGCAGTTTATTTCATTGATTGTGATTGATAGGGTAGTTACTCCCGTCTACACGAACTCTTAGATTTAGGGTTCGTAACCCTACTCATCTACATGAAATCCGAGATTATAAAATTCATTCAACTTAGGTACCGAAAGGGCATCAATTAAGACAATTGGCGCAATTAAGTTTTCGATCCCACTTCTCCGGTTCTCGCAGAATCGAATAGAAACTCCCCACTATTTGATAGGGTTTTCCAATCATTCCTTCCAAGAAATGATTGGTGACGACTCCAACAAGGCATCTTGGGCTGCACTTTCGATGTGACATTCTTAAATTCGACCCTATTCAAGATGTAGTAAAGAGATGAATTTAATCGATGCATTGTTAGTAATTCTCACTCTGAAATGATCACTCATGGGAGGCTAACCAAAAAGGAAAGGCTATTAAGGATTTTAGTATGCTCGACCCGAGAACTTAACCATGAACCGACAGTTCGATCATAAGGATTGACGAGGGACAATTTTGAGCCATTAAAGACCGATTAAGGAATGGCTATAGGACGTTTCGACAATAGTATACAATCGGATCGTAGGTGAATCCGCTTGACCGTTGTATGGATTGCAAACGATCTTAAATGATTCCTAATGATCGAGTAAATTGGAACTAGTGATTGACCCCTCCCAATAACATGACAACCAAGGTTGTCTATGATTTGAGAAAGCTTAAACGTAACTTGATATCAAATCAACTACGGGTCGAGTACGCGTAACTCTTGCAAGCTGCCCGTTAGCTCAAGATGAACTATAGTTGCGATCGATTGACGATTGACCATGGATTATAATCCGAATATGGGAATTGAATCTTCGAGAATCTTATGACCAAACTTTTGGACGTTACCTCATTGAGATGCTAATTTATCGATTTTCTCAAGACTCTCGGTTTAAGGATCAACGAGCCGAGATTTGGAGCGTACGAAAGAACGAAAGACCGGGCTGGACGAGGACAAATTGGGCCTCAAGCCCAAGTGAGTTTCGGTCATCTAAGCCCAAGAGCAAGCTAAGTGGGCTTACTAAAACTTATTAAGCCATTCTAAAGCCCAAACTCTATTCTTTTGAGCCCAATTTCAATTTATACGAATTCGTACAAAACACTAGCTCTTATACGTGTCTAGTACTTTATACTATACTTTGTGAGATTACAAAAATGCCCTTACCTTGTGAAATGACCAAATTACCCTTTTTGCATTATTTATATAAAAATAAGAAGCACTAAATTACTTCACACTACAACACCCTCTGTGTATAGTTAGGTGTGAGGTTTTTGTGTTCGGCCTCTCTTTGTACTTGGTGCCTTGAAAAGTTATATACATACTTACCTTATCAAAAAAAAAAAAAAAAAACAAGAAGCATTAAATTACTTCACAAAAAAAAAAAACAAGAAGCATTAATGGGATGAAGACTTTGGGGGATGTCTCATAATGGATGAAAACTTTAGTGGCTTGGCATTTATGATAGATTTTGTCTTGGTTATAGCTTGTTCAAGAAGATAATTTGAAGATACTCTCTCTCTCTCTCTCTCATGTTGGCCGAACACTTCCCTCTCCCCATTTCATTTTTGACAGCCCCTCAAACCAACTCAAACTCACCTTTTTAGCTGCCATTTGGCTAGCCAAAGTCACTTCAAGCTCCGCCGTGAACTCCCGTCGCCATATGCGCTTAATTCTAGACGTTTTTTATATGTCGATTAAGCACCGTCAAGCCAAAAACAGCCCCCTCCATTTTTTGTTTGCTGCTGGTCGGCTGTCCTAAGTGATTCCGGGTCGTTGTCGGACCAAGTCCCGCGTAGCCCTCGCCGCCACCCATGCGTCGATGTTCTTGATTTTGCAATCGGGTGAGTTATCGCCATAATCTCTTGATTATTATGTTAAACTTGATTAGGATGTGTTGAGATTAGTTTAAATATGCTTAATATTAATCTAATTGACCATGGTTGGGTTAGTTAACCATAGTTGGGTTAGTTGACCATGATTGAGTTAGTTAACCTTGGTTAGGTTAATTAACCATAGTTACTTCTATTAATTATGGTTGGGTTAGTTAACTTTGGTCAATAAGCTATCATAATAAGTGATTAGTGGATTATTGAGATTTGGATGATAAGCTATTGAGGTTTTGGTGATAAGCTATCGAGGTTTTGGCGATAAGCTATGGAGATTTTGACGATAAGCTATCAAGGTTTGGACGATAAGCTATTGAGGTTTTGGCGATAAGCTATCGAGATTTTGACGAAAAGTTATTGAGGTTTGGATGATAAGCTTTCGAGGTTTTGGCGATAAGCTATCGAGATTTATATAATAAGCTATCAAGTATTTTACGATAAGCTATCGGTATTTTTATGATATGCTATCAAATATTTTGTGATAAGCTATCGGATTATTTTGATTAATATTATTCTCTAATTAAGTAATCTAATGTTCGGCAATTAAACATTTTAGTTATTAATATGCTCTTGTAGATGTTGATATTGGGAATAGCCATATAAATTGGCTTATGTAATTAATTGAGTGACAATTCTTAATGATGTAAGCACAAGAAAGTATGTTGAATTGGTGATTGAATTGTGTGTATGTGATCATGTGCAATTTATTTACTGCATACACGACATAAGAGTTGCATTAATTCGAGAATTCCCGGATAAACTGGAATACTCCCGTAGAAAGATGGACGTGCCCTCGATTGACCGTAATTAATCAACTGAAAAAAATTCTCACGAAAGACCCCAATAGAAAAACGAGCGTGCCCTCGATTAGCCGTAATTGATTGAACAAACAGATGCCGGTAAAACTGAAAGACCCCCGTGTGAGAACGGGCGTGCCATGAGCAGCCGTAATGATGAGAGTATGCTTGAGCGGATTGTGCATGAGAATGTTAATATGTGTTCTGTTTGCATTATTAAATTAATCACATTAAATTGTGTACAGTGGATTATAACGTGCAAGGCGCGTGCCAAGGCAAGTAAGGTTACCTATGATTATGTGACAGCATACTCATACATATATATACTGTATTGCATTGCAGGTTCTAAATGCATTTGAGCTGAGTTGACCTCCTAATTGAGGCTTAGGCCTTTAACTTACTGAGATTTTATATCTCACGCATTGTTGTTAACCAATTTTCAGGCCCTTCGCTTGAGAGAGCAGTTTTGGCTTTGAGAAGGACGTAGATATCTTTTTTAGTAGCTGAAAGTAGTGTTAACCCTAACCCCGATCCGGTACTTTCGAGGGTTGTAGGAAGTAGCCCCGAAGTGGGGCTTACGTGTATAAACGTACTTTCCAGGGTTAACGAATAACTATTAATAAAATAGATTTTTGATGAAGTGAATTGATGGAATGTCCTATTGTCTATCCCTATTGTTATGTTTGTTTGGAGAAGTGGATCGTTTCCGCATGCATTTAATTGAAACACAAAATTTTAAATGGGTCGATGACGCATCCTACAACGTCACAATTTAACGATCGTGTAGGGATGTTAACGTGCCCAATGGGCACGGGGCGTAACATTCGATATACCAAGGCACCCCATAAGGCAACCCAAACATGACTCGAATATGTGCTTCTGTCATTCTAATCAATTCGTCCCATACCAAATTTCATAGTCGAGATGCACATATTCACTCATGAACGAGGCATATCATGTTATGTACTATAAACTTACTATCATAGACAATAAGATATGAAAAAGGCATGCAAACTATGATTCTCTCATGGGAGATACTTAGATCAATATTAGTCTTCGGCCTAGCAAAAGTTTAGAAAATTTACTTACATATCTTGTTGACAAGAACATGTAAAACAAGATGAGTCGGCGACAGTGGCAAGTGGAGGCCGAATCTTGAATGTGTGCTTAAGGGTTCGGTTGAGGAAACTAAAGAGTAGAGAGAGAGAGAGAGAGAGAGAGAGAGAGAGAAGAGAAGAGAAGTGGCGTGTAAGGTAAGGGTTCAAGAGAACCTCTAGCCTATTTAGAGTGAGAATTTCTAATTTCTTTTTCAATTTTTTTAATTTCTTGACTTATTCTCCAAGCAAGTTTCATCCTTTTTCTCTTTATATGTGGCATCTATTTTATGGCAAATTTAATTGTTATATCATCCTCATAATTAATGAAGTAACATGAGTCATTATTTAATTGGTTAAGGTGGCCCTCTTATTTTAATCCACATACTCCTATATTTATGAAGATATGGACATATGGTTGTTGAAGATTCTAGAGCATATCCTTTATGTCACAAGCCTAAATGAGGTGTCCTTATCCTAGAGTTTTCTCAATTTTTCCGACGTTCACATTTAGGGTTTTCTAATGATTCTAGGGTTTTCTAGTAGTGCTATGTTTTCTAATGATTCTATAATGTTCCTTGATATTATATTTGACTAGTTAAGAATCTTAACATTTACTTAGGAGTGTGTGCCTTGATCTATCATCTAGGGATTCGTACTTTGTTCTTATCATCTACCTAGAAATTCGTACTTTGACTTTTCAAAGGTTGACCAAGTCAAAGATGATGCAATATGATGCGATCATTCTCAAAAGACGAGTTTTGACTTTTCAAAGATAATTATTACCTTTGAGTTTTCAAAAGAGTGTAGAAAACCCTAAGTACCACTTGTCGCTAAAAGGAAAAATCTATGTAATTTCATTGGAATTCATAAGTATTATTTGTGTCAAAGATTGGATCGAGCTTTGGACTTCCAAGCATAATCGGTTCTCATCCGAACCATGGCGGAGGCGCAATCGGGACACCGCCGGGTGTGGCTACGTGCCGTGAGCAACATGGCCATGCCCAATGGCATCCGGCACATCCCGGGTGTACCCTATCATCGTCCAGGTAAGAGCATATTCACATTTGACTTGATTTAAGGTCGGAATCACCCATTCCTTAGCCAAGCATCCAATCGGAACAGAACCAAGGTAACCTTTAATGACCAATTTACCATTGATGCAGGATTGGCTCGCCTCGGCTAGTAATCCCACACGCTATATTGCTCAATCGAGGATGATCGGTCTACAATCGGTACGTGTCCGTATACGAGATTTCCGCGATTGTAAACTAGCTCTATTCCCGACGTATGTGGTTCTAATCTATAGCTCGTTCGGGGTAGTACCTAGATGGACCCTAAAATTTGGGATGTTACATCGAACCCGGAGGATTGGATCGGAGAGTGAATTTTTGTATAAAGTCATACCAAAATGTTTTGGGTCGAAAAGTTAAACTCTATTTCATAAAATTATCAATCCGATCCAAAGGGTAACAAATGTGATGGATAATTTCAATGTGTGAACGAAGATTGTACTTTAAGGTTAAAGTCATATATTTGTCCTATTGCACAAACTACTCGGACTTAGGCACATGGGAGCATACATTATGAGCATTATTATTTGTTAATGTTCAAATTAGATCACTGTTGCGACCTAAAAATTTGGAAAAATCCTTAGGTTAATGGATTATCAGGCTAATTAAATGACTAACCTAATGCGGACTCTCCCAAGCCCTACCAATTCACAACTTTGGTTGATTCAAATGATTTAAAATTTGGCGTCGCCACTAATCAATTTTGGTAGGTTGATTAGGAACCTAAATAAAGTATTGAGAGAAATACTTTATTTTTACGATCCAAAGATTTTAAGTTCGAGGATTTGGATAGATTAATTAATTAAAATTAATGCCCTTTTGGTACCTTGAATTCCACGAAAAATCCTAAGTTTAGCAACTCAACTTGAGTTGTGTCTATTCATGTTCAAAAGATGGAGTTACTTTTTTTGGATTTTCTTTTGTTTAACTGTATGCATTGTATGAATGTTTGAATGCAACTATGACATGAAAATCATATTAAACATTTTGCAACGTTTGAGGAATTGAACATTTTGCATCCCTTAATCCTGATGTGAACTATCAATTACTTCAATTGCATATTTATTTTGAGAGAAATATTATCCCTGCTTTTGTGGAGGATCCGGACGAGTAAGAATACTAAGTATCAACAAGCAGTCTTATATACCATTAATTTGAGGAAGTGGGTAGTTATAGTTCTTAAATCAAGTGTGTAAATTGCCCCTGGTGTGGAATTCTCTTTAAACGTATAAATAAAAACTAAATATTTTCCTTTAAAACATATAAAAGAATATCATGTAAACTTAACCTCGTGAAAAGACCCTATCGGTTTGTTTACAAATAATAATCAGTGACTCAAACATTCACACAAGTTTACCAAAGTATATAAAACATTGACCTAGATCTATCATATTAGCAGTTGGCTTTAATATGAATGGCCTTTAGGACATTGATATCATACTTTGCAAAGGCACAATGATGTTTCCCAGATCAAGACCAAATGACTGGACTTCATGTATATACCAGAAAATTAATTAACCGAGAATTTACGCAGACAAAATAAATCAATGGGAAATATCTCTCTAATAAAAGAAAATTCACAATATTATGTCTTGATTGTGTATGCGCTACACACATACTTGGAAATTATTCATATCTTATCAATGACTTTTGCAAGTATGTTAGTATTGCATAATTAGCGAGTACAAAATGATCAAAACCAAAGCAATTGGTAGCCCAATGGTACGGACTAATATCCCTAAATGCAAGATTACGGGTTCGAACTTGGCTTCTAAGATCCATGAACCGCAAACGGTACTGACTTATGACCACCTCTGTAGCATCAATATTGAGTTACGGCCTTTGAGAGGAAGAGCCGACAAAGCAAAAGAATTATAGTTTGTTGAACATGCTACAAACTTATGTATCATGGATTAGTGTATTTTTCGGTCACTTTCAAGTTTCTCAATACCTAATTTTGATAAATGTTGTCTAATTTGTGTCATTTCGGTAAAGAATTATCGCTTTGCTATCACTTGATCATATATTATGGTTCATAATATATGCTTTTTGTGCTTCCCTACTTATTTTCTTCCTTGTCATTACTCCAAAGGGTTAGAAAAACCTCAAATTGGTACACTTATGAGAAATTTACCCCACATTATTTTTTTGACCACGAAAAACTCCAAAACTTGTACAATTGAAACAAATTTACCTTAAACTATTTTTGTGACCACCAAAAATCCTAAACTGCTACATCTATGACAAATTTACCCCGAACTAAGTTTTTTGATCATGTATACCAGTTTTGGATTTCTATTGTATTAACCCTACTCCAAACCTATTGTTTTTCTAGTATATACATGAAGTCCAGCCATTGGGTCTTGATCTGGGTGACATCATTGTGCCTTTCCAAGCCATGTCCCTGTTAGATGCAAAATGATAAATATAATAGATCCGGGTCAATGTTTAAAAAAGTTGGTAAACCTATGTTAATTGTTGAGTCATTTATCATCATTATGAGCAAAGGGAATCTTTTCATGAGGTTAGGGCTCCATTTGTTTCGCAAAAAGTTATTTTCAGAAAAAGGATTTTCAAATTTTTTGTCATTTGGCTCACGGAAAATAAGTTAGTTAAGGAAAACATTTTTCACCCATGAAAAAAAACTACTTCAAAAGTAGGGAAAATATTTTCCTCTTTGTTAGAAGAGGAAAAAAAATTTCCTCATCTTCCCTTCGTCCTTGCTTTCACATTTCTTTTCTTGTTAATTATTTTTTACTTTTTTTCATTATTTTTTATATTTTTAAAATTCATAATTTTATTCTTTTTAATTTTTAATTTTTCTTTTTTTTGTAATTTTTTATTCCTTTCTTCTTCGACCGATCGCTAGCCATGGGCAAGGCTGGTGACCGGCTACTTGCGAGGCCAAGCAAAGCATTGCCGCCTTGAGCGAGGCATGCGAGGCTTCGCCGGCCCGTGGCGAGGCTCGAGCTCACCACGATGACCAGCAAAAATGAGAAATAATAAAATAAAAATAAAAAACTAATAAAATGAGTGCATGCAGGAAAATTATTTTCCATACCAAACGACATAAAATATTTTCAAGTGCATTTTCAAATTTTAGTAAAATGCCAAAAAATATCGTCATTTTTCAAAAATGTCACATTTTTTTGCAAAATGAATGGAGCAAGTAAAATTTACAAACCCTAAAACAAAAGGAAAAGTAAGTGTTCTTTATTTTGGCCAATCTTATAGAATTGTACGGAAAATTTCATCCAGTGGAATTTGACTATTTGAAATAGGGCACCCACCACGGATGTAAACTTATGGAGGAAAAACGATTTTGCAGTGTATCCTCAAAGGGTCATATTACATGATTGTGCAAAGTAGTGATAAATAAAACTAGAAATATTATTAGTGGTAGCATCCGAATCAAATGCATAATTACAGTTAAATCATGTTCATTTTCAATTTATATGTATCTGATAGAGTTGAATGACATATAGGTATACGATATAACAAAGGTTTAAAAAAAAAAAATGATGTTCGACAATCATAAAAGGAGCTATATTTAACATCATAGCTTATATTCGGCGAAAAATTAAAGGATCGTTAGAAAAATGACACATCCTTTTTAAATGGATGTTAAAAATAAATGAAATAAAATTTCATGGGTTTGATTTGTTGAACATGGTATGTGAACGGAAAAATACTTACGGTCAAAGAAAACACCCACACTTAAACCTAGGTAATTGTATTCTCGTTCTTTAATAGAGAAAGTCATTTTCCCAAGCTGTCACGACCTAAAAATTTGGATTTCAGCTTAATAGATTACTAGATTAATTAAATTAACTAACATAACTCGAGCTCTCCCAAACTCTACCAATTCTCGACTTAAGTTCAAATAATTAACCGGCAAACGATTTCAATTAGAGCCGCTGCTAATCATTCTAGGTAGGTCGAGTAGAAACCTAAATAAGGTATCGGGAGAAATATTTTATTTCTGCGAATCAGAGATTAAATGAGTTTGGGGACTTGATTATATTAATATTTATATTATCGCCATTTCGATACCAATTTTTCATTGACAAATTGTATGGTTTTGTTTTCATATTAAATGCAATGCGAATGTAATTACTCTAGATGACATGGCAAGCGATGGCATGACAACATGACATGGCAATTATGCGAATTAAAATATATGATATGCAACATGAATAACATATTTTTTGTACTTTATGAATTTTCGAATTCCAAAAAAAAAGGAAGTGAAAAGCTATCTTAAAGTGAATAACACCCAATATAATTTAGGAAAATGATTTATCAAAGTCCCAATTGATATTAAATATTATTTTTCAGATGAAAGTGAATAAAAAACGTGATTTAACATAAGAAAAAACAAATATCTTTTTGGGATTTTTTTAGGAAATTAATTAAGCAAGAAAAACACGAAATTTGAACAAAAATAATTAATTATGCCCATAATGCACCTTTTTAATTTCAAATTTCGAATTCATTCACCTCATACCCATAGGAATGGGTCAGATGGAGAATTTTATTCACGTCGTACCCGGAGGGTTGGGTCGGAGAGTGAATTTTCGTATAGAGTTAAAGTCATACCAAAATGTTTTGGGTCGAAAAGTTAAACTCTATTTCATAAAATTATGGATCCGATCCAAAGGGTAATGGATGTGATGGATAATTTCAATGTGCGAACAAAGATCGTACTTTAAGGTTAAAGTCGGATATTCGTCCTATTGCACAAACTACTTGGACTTAGGCACATGGGAGCATACATTATGACCATTATTATCTAGTAATGTTCAAATTAAATCACTGTCGCGACCTAAAAATTCGGGAAAATCCTTAGATTGATGGATTATCAGGCTAATTAGATGACTAACCTAATGCGGACTCTCCCAAGCTCTACCAATTCTCAACTTTGGCTTGTGGAATTGATTTAAAATTTGGAGTCGCCACTAATCATCTTTGGTAGGTTGATGAGAAACCTAAATAAAGTATTAGGAGAAACATTTTATTTCTACGAACCAGAGATGTTAAATTCGGGGACTTGGTTATAATAATTAATTAAAATTAATGCCCTTTTGGTACCTTAAATTCCATGAAAAATCCTAAGTTCAGCAACTCAACTTGAATCGCTTCTATTCATGTTCAAAAGACGAAGTCACTTTTTTCGGGTTTTCTTTCGTTTAACTATATGCAATGTATGAATGTATGAATGCAACTATGACATGAAAATCATATTAAACAAAATGACATGGACTGTAAATATGCAAATATATAAAGCAAAACGTGCAAAGCATGCAGTTTTATCCTAAATGCAAAGTTTAGCCAATTAATTAAGAGATGCAAGGTGACATGTTCTAACTATATGCAATGACATGGACGGCATGAATGACATATGAACGATTTTGAAACTAACGTGCAAGCAAGCTATATAACATGCGAAAGTTTCATTTGGCCTAAATGACATCCGAAGGTATGACGGTAAGACTATGCAATAGGCAAAATTCATGATGACATACAAACATGTAATATGCGAACATGGTATCTGAACATGCGACATGGCAAAACATGACGGGCATAATCATGACGTCGTCGTCATCGAGGAGGGCAAATAAGATGGCCGTGAAGCTATTGTTTCCGGCCATTTTCGGACGCGGGGAAAAGGAAAGAAGAACGAGTGAAGCAGAGAAATTAAGTTTAGCGCTTCTAGGGTGTGGAGCAAAACTGCAGTTCCCTGGTGACCTGTTTATAACACTCCAAGGCCACAACACGACAACTTATGAGCCGGTAAGAACGATTAATTAATATGAGTCAACACGCATTTGCACAACAATTTGTAACACCGTAGCCGATGATAACGATTGAGTAATATGAGTCATATCTCTCTCTCTCTCTCTCTCTCTCTCTCTCTCTCTCTCTCTCTATACCGGTTCTATATGCCATCCTATTTCTCCATCCTTTACTTTCCAAACCATCTTATTAAGGCCGACTTTACACACACTCGTCTTCCGTATCATTTGATAACAAGGCTCGATTTATTTCGCGAAGAATGAATGATTTGGAAAACATCTTCTTAAAAATGATAATTTATATCGCTCGAGATAGTTAGTTAATGAAATAAATTTTCATTGCCAACAACAATTTATGTCCAAACAAGTTATCTCTTGATCATAAATCAATCTATTTCAATTCTAACGAATAAAGATAGGTGAAAGTTGGATTTTCTATTCATAAGTCTAGTTTTTTTGTTCTATATTGTTGCCTTGTAACTCGGTGAGTGCGGTAGTAATAAATGGAAACTCAAAGATAGGGGATAATTATCAAAAAAAATTCTAAACCTATTACAATTATGCCAATTTAATCCTAAACCTTTTGCATTTGTATCAATTCAGTCATAAACATTTTGCATTTGTGTCAATTCAGTATTAAATCTTTTGTATTATGCCAATTCAGTACTAAATCTTTTGTATTTGTGCAAAATCAGTCTATTTGGCTGGCCGGTCCTAACGTGGACTTTCCTTAAATAATATTTCAATAATTCTTTAAATTTTTTATGACTTTTTTTAATTTTTCTTTTCCCCTGCACTTGGGGCCTATAGGGGTTGTTGGCCAACTCTCATTGGCACTAGGCGAGGGCGTCGCGATCCCTACTTGCCTAGGTGAGGGCGGGCGGCCCGTTGCCTAGATCTAGCCGAGCGAGGACGCCATGACCTTCGCCAAAGACCAGTAAGGGCCGCGACGCCCTCACCCTAAGTGTGGGGCTGGGAAAACCTAAAAGAAGGCAAAAAGAGAAAATGATAAAAATTGAATAAAAAGTATTTAAAAATTCCACGTCAACGCTGGCTAGCTAATGGATTGAATTCATACAAATGCAAAAGGCTTAGAACTGAATTGACACTATTGCAATATATTCATGACTTTTTTAGTAATTTTCCCCAAAGAGAGTGAAGAGTGTGCTATGGAAACATATGTGAGATCTAGGTGAGAGTGAATATTATATATATAGTCCAAGCATGAATATTATATTGAGAAGTCTAATTTTTTGCACATTTCGAGAAAATTATCGTTTTTATTTTACGACATAACCAGATACTCATTCAACCGTGAGTAAATCATATCCGTCTAGTTACGGCAAACCAAGGATGAAAATGCAAAAAATCCAACCAAATATAATCCAATATGTTTTTTTTTTTCATTTCGATCATATAATCATGACGACCAAATGCAACGGCGAAATTCACCCATTATATAATTCAAACCAGGAGACATGGCATAGATATGGAGCCTTCAACTTTGATAAACTTATTTCTCGGTTCAGGTCGGAGATATGCCATCTAAATATCCCATTGAACGGTGATAGGCATGGCATAGACATCATTTATTTAGCTAGTTGGTAAAAATATATTGTTCGACATGAACGGTGATGAGACCAACTTTACATACTCATCCCGTAATCTGTCGTATCATTCTACAATTAGTGTCGTATTGTTTCATGATTATTAGAACGTATCTTGATCTTAAGCTTGCGTTAATTCGAATTTATTAATCTATTAAATTCTATTAAATAGATAAAGGAAAGCTCGATTATCTATCGAGAAGTCCAGGTTTTTGCGTGACAAATAATATGTTGAGAAGCAAGCCTACATCTTAATGGGAAAATTTAAAAAGGAAGTTCTAAATGATTTCATGTTTTGCTAATTGAGTCAATCTAATCAATTTTTGCCCACAATCGCTAGTATAAATGACAGCTGTCCTATATGGCACGATCGAGGCTAACATAGACAATTTTTTTGAATTTTTTTGAATATTTTATTATTTTATTATTATGTTTTATTTTTTTCCTATTTCTTTTCTTTTCTTTTCTTTCTGTTTTTTTTTTTTTGGTACTATGGCTGGCGGGGGCTGCGACGTCCTCACCGGACGCGGGTGAGTCCATCACGGCCTTGCCCAAACCATCACGGTCATAGGCAAGGCCGCCTTGCCGAGATTTGGGCGAGAGCATGGCGAGGCTGGCCTCACTCATTGTTGTGATGACCTCGCTCACTGCTTGCCAGGGGGCCACAACTAAAAAAAAACAAGTAAAGAAGAAAAAGAGAGTAAAAGAAAAAACATACTTTCTAAAACCACTCATCACTTGTAATAACGCTCCGTTTGTATCGCGAAAAATGAGTTATTTCAAAAATATTTTTTTAAAAGGATCGTCTGAATTGCGTAAAATAATTAGCCAATCAGAAACATCTTCATTATCGACTATAAATTATATCTAAACATTTTTGTGGGCAATGAAAATATTTTTCATTTATTCATTTTCATAAGCGAGATAAACAATTATTTTTAAATCATTCTTTTTCCGTGAAATAGACCTAGCCTAACTTGCGCCAGCTTTCAAATACGCGTTAACTGATCCCCGGGTTATTGTCTTTAAGATAATGCGGAGGTGCATCCGACTGTCGGACTGATTTAACAAATAAAATTGACAATAATATCTCTTGGTGGAGGCGCTATGCACCTACATTGGAACTAGTCACAAGCCACATAATTATTGAATACATATGATCTAAACAAGATCATTTGGTAAGCTAATGGTAGGGACAAAAATTCGCAAATTAGAGATTGCGAATTCGATCCCGCTTCTTAGATCTATGAGTCGTGAACAATACTGAGTTATGATCTCCTTTGTGGTATCGAACCCAACGTTTTTCGGTAAGTGTGCGACCTTCGAGAGGGAGAGCAGACAATTCAAAATATTACATGTTTGTTGAGCATATTGTAAGCTTATGTAGTTAGGTTGTGTTTGTTTGGCGAAAAACAAGTGATTTGTAAAATATTTTTCAAAAAAATAATCATTTATATTGGTTGCAAAAAATGAAAGAATGAAACATGTTTTTATCTTTCTAAAATATATTCACACATAAATTATCGTCGAAAATGAAGACATTTTGGATTGACTAATTATTTCAAGTGATACAAGTGATCATCTTAAGAAAAATATTTTTGAAATCATTCATTTTTCACAAAACAAACTAAGCCTAAATTAGCTTATTTTCTGATCAAATTACGAGTTTCTCTGTCTAATTTTATAAGCGTTCTAATTGGTCTCGATCTGTTTGCCCTTGCAAAGCATGACATCAATAGTGAAAGAATTTAAAAAAAAAAAAAGAAGAAGAAAAACTAACGCTCGATGAATCCAAAAATGAGTAAGATAATCTTATTTTGCTATTAATGTCATTCATATGACAGTCCCCAGCTATGACAGATCTAGATCTAGGTCAATGTGTTAAATACGTTTGCAAGCATGTGTTTATCGTTGAGCCACTGATAATTATTATAAACAAACCGACATAGGATCTTTCACGACGTTAAGGCTCCGTTTGCTTTACAGAAAATGAATAGTTTAAAAAATATTTTTCAAAAATTTGATGGGCAGCTTGTTTTAGGGGTGTGCATGGCCCGAGTTGGTCCGGTTCCCTCTAGAACTGTGGACCAGACCGGTGGTATCGGTTCTCAATTTCGGGAATCGTGGACCGGATTAGAGGTCCTTGGAACTAGACCAAATTGAATTGCCGGTCCGGTCTGGTTTCCGGGCTATCCAATGAAATTGGTAAAATAAAACTAAAAAGTAAAATGAAAACAAAAATAAGAAACTCGAGTTTGATTACGAAGTTATGGAACATATTCTTCCATCCGGCTTCACCATCTCTTGGAATATTAGATTTTCTTCTTCTGTTTCACAACTTCAGAATTAAGTTATGTATCTAAAAATAATAAAAATAAAGATAAAATTTTATCGGTAGGGGTGGACGTTCCCTTGATTCGGTTCCTCTAGAACCGATAACCGCACCTCCCGGACACCAGTACCACCTTAATGAACCGGAGATCGAACCGGTGGCTTCAAGAACCGGATCAAACCCGTCGGTCCGATCTGGTCCGAGCGGCTCCTGGTTCGAGCGATCTATCTTGCTCACCCCTAGCTTGTTTTACTTACAAAAATTAATAAAAGAAAAAAATATTTTCATCTTTAATGAAAATAGTTCGATATAAATTATTGTCAATAATAAAAAAAAATTTTCAATGGCTAATAATTTCAAGTGATACAAGCAATCATTTTTAGGAAAATACTTTTCCAATCATTCATTTTTTGCGAACAAGTAGAGCTTAAATGTACTTTGTATATGCCAGTTTACCCGATTTCTATACTCTCCAAATTTAGGACTAAATTAACCATCATACAGTAGATTTATGACTTTTTTTTTAAAAAAAAATTCCCCTACAACACGAAGATTGACCAGGTTCACTTTCTGGTCATATAACTCAAATCTTGTTATTTTTCTAGTACATACATGAAGTCCAGCCATTTGGCCCTGATCTGTGTGACATCATTTTGCTTTCGCAAGGCATGACATCAATGTCTTAGATGGCAGAATCATAAAACATGGTAGATCTAGGTCAATGTTTAACTACGTTCGGAAACTTATGTTGATTGTCGAGTCATTCATTATGATTATCAACAAACCGAATCTTTCCACGGGGTTAAGTGTACTTCATTTTTGCCGGTCTTATAATATTTTACGGCATGTTCTATGCACTTCAAATCTCATCCAGTGGAATTTGATTATTTGAAATAGGGCTCCAACCATGGAAATAAACTTATGGAGGAAATACAATTTTGCGGCATATTCTTAAAGGGTCATATTACATGATTTTAGAGAATTAGTGGATAAAAAGGACTAGAAACATGATTAGTGGTAAGCTTTCCGAATTGGGAGCCGTTATCTTTTTTATGTTCCCAGATATCTGCTTTTGCTTTCTATTTTGGGCTTTTGCTGATGTAATTACACAAGCTATCCCTTATAAAAGTCATATTTTATGAATCCGTTAGATAATCCTATTGTCCGATTGCTCACTTGAGTGCTACAGGTTAGGGGACCTTATTATTAAAGCTGAACCCAGGCATCGTGCCTCCCATCTATTTTTACATACACTTGTATTATTTTTTATTTCAGTCTTCCGTATGCACCCATAATATTTAATAGAATATTAAAATAGAACGTGTTTAGTGAGCAAGTAATGGTGGCCCCAACTGAGTGGGTATCGGAGCAGGAGGATCGAGGGGCTGGGTCCTGACAACAAAACCCAATCAGAAATAAAGAGTTTCTCTTGTGGGCTCTAGTTATCCTATTCGCAATTAAATTGGCATCTCTAAAGTAATGAATTATCCGAATATTCGAAAAGGAGAGCAGCAGATTTAAAATTTGGAGCGCGAAGAGTATGCCATATAATCCGGTAGTACACTTAACCTCGTGAAGAGAGATACTATGTCAGTTTCATAATCATAATGACTCCACAATTAACATAGTTTACCCACGTATTTTAAAACATTGACCTAGATCTATCGTATCGGCAGGTGATGTTCCAAGGGAATGGCATTTAAAGCAATGGTGTCGTGCTTTGCAAGGGCATAATTATGTCACACAGATCAAGACCAATTGGCTGGACTCCATGTGTATACGAGAAAAATAACAAGACTTGATTGAACAGACGACCATAAAAGAATCAGACACGCTTGCGAAATTAGATGGTGAAAAATTCGAAAGTGACCAGAAAATGCACAAATGTAAAATGCTTACTGAATGTTCAACAACCATATAGTATTTTGTACTTGCTGTAAGAACCATTGGCCACCCATGAATGTAATGAGCAAGTTCTCATTCATAATCTCACAATCTAATGAGCAAGTTCGAGTTACATTTGATTTTTTATGAGACAAAAAGTTCGTGCCAGAACCGTCATTAGACCAAAGTTGGTGCTTTCTTAGGGAATTAGTCCGGATTAAATAAGATAACCATATTTTCAATCAAAGTCAGTTGAACGAGTACTATATATCATGTATATTCGAACACAATTAGATAGACACTTGTCTATTCGAATTCTATGTCATAGATTGCAGCTTCCTAGATCCAACGAAAGTTCATGTGTAACATGCTCCGACTCTATTGTTCTGTTTCTTGTCTCGACATATGATTATATATTGAAAAAGTCGAAAGTCACCCGAAGATAAATTAATTTCATAATACATAAGTTTACGGTATATTTCAACAAACATATAGAATTTCGTATTGTCTGCTCACCCTCTAGAAGGTCGCACACTCGCTGTCAAATGTAATTGGGATGCTGCGAAGGAGACCGTAACTCGGTACTGTTCGCGACTTGTGAACCTAATAAGCGAGTTCAAATTCGTTATCTCAACGTTCATAAATGTTTACCCGTACCGTTAGCCTACCAAATGATATTGTTTTCTATGAACACATCATAAGAAAATGCCTTGGATAATAAATGTGACACACCACCATGCAGCTTCCCAGATCCAAGAAAAACTTCATGGGTAACATTCTCCAACTTTGTCGTTCTGTTTGTCTTCTCAATTCTATATTAACCGTAAATGCTTACGTGGGTGTAATCAGTATTAGACGTGAAAAAGTACAAAAAAATTCCTAAACTTATTATATTGATATTAATTCAGTCATAAAACTTTCAATTAGATCAATTTAATCTTAAATCATGTTGTGTTAGTACCAATTCAGTCTATCCGGTCAATTTAGACTGAAAATCATTGACGTTATGGCCGTCCTATGTGGCACTGTCAGCCCTAACGTTGACATTTATATATAATTTTTTAATTATTTTTTTGAAATTATTTTTGTTTTTTTCCCTCTCTTGTTTATTTTTTCTTTGCCATTTCCTTTTGCCGGTGGCCGCCTAGCCGAGCACCAGCAAGAGCGACCCTCGCCTATGGTCGACAAGGGACACCCTTATCGGCCATGGCCTATGGCAGGCCAATCACCGGCAAAAAGAAAAGGAAAAGAAAAAAAAGAAAGGGAAAAAAAGAGAAAAAAATCTAAAAAATTAAAAAAAAAAATATCAACGTCAGTGCCGGCGATATCATGTAGGATGGCCTGTGTTCACATGATTTTCAACTTAAATTGGTCGGATGGATTGAATTGATACCAATGAAAAATATTTAGAACTAAATCTAATTGAAAGATTAAGGACTAAATTGGTACAAATGCAATATGTATAGGACTTTTTTTTTTTTATATTCTTCCCTTATTAGATGTGGTAATACTTTATCCGGAGAATTTTAGATCAAATCAAGACAAAATCCAGTAAGTCTCCACCATTGGTTTGCTTGTTGTTTGCAGTCATGCTCGATAAGAACATAAAGCATCCCTCAAATCAACTCGACCCAAATGATCTTCGATAGGAAATTTGTATCACCCATATAGATTCGTTACAGGTCATCTGACTTATTCATAATGTTGTGCAAACAAGCGGAAACATACCGATTTGTATGGTTCAGTCATGGCCTACAATATAGACGCTGATCGAAAATCAAAATCATAACTACTTAAAATATCTCACCAAATCGAAAGGCCCGGTCGATTACGCAACTCGTGTAATGTGAACGACTAATCACATTGTCTACCTGACTCGCATCCCAAATCAACTTTTGCGAATGAGCTTCAAAAACTCCCACATAAGCTAGCCTTGCTTCTCAATGTATTCTTGCCATGCTAAGTATCTGGTACCTAAAATAATGATCTCACCGTATGTTTATCTACTAGCTTCACTAGAATAATAGTCTTTAGGTGATTGTGAGAATAACAGTACGATGTAAGCTGCTAATTTTAAAAGAGATTGTTAGTACAAGTCTTAATGTCACCTAAAAATTGTTACAAAATCAATTCTCTTCTTTCTTTCTTTTTTTAATAGCACTATCCACCCACTTAAAATGTTGTGGCACATGCCTCTCCACTGGCAGAATATATTTCTCCGATACGACTCGTTAATTAATCGTTCTTACCAGATCGTAGGTTGTCGTGTTGTGGCCTTGGAGTGTTATAAATACGTCACAAGGGACCTGCAGTTTGCTCCACCCAAAGTTTTCCTCCCTACACTTCACTCACTCCCTTGAAACCGTAAACTTTCTCTGCTTCACTCAATCCTTTTTTCCCTTTTCCCTGCGTCCGAAAATGGCCGGAAACAATGGCTTCATGACCGTGGTGGCCGGAAGCAATGGCCTAGCGATCAAGGTGGCCGGAAGCGATGGCTTCATGGCTGGATTACCTGCCCTCCTCGACAGCGGCGACTTCATGACGAATGTCACGAGCTCTACAACAGAAGAAGTTGATGTCAAGTACTACCTGAGCCTTGTCGAGAAAATCCTCGACCAAGCCATGGACATTGCCGATGATATCGCTAACGGCGGTTGGGCAAAGGTAAAGCAGTGGACAAGCAAGTTCAACTGACATGCTATACAGTCTCTTTTCCATACACTTGTGTCCATGGCTAGTCGGCCGGATCTTAGCCCGCAATAGTTTTTTTGTGGCAAAATGTCTTTGCTCCTCAAATCAAGTTCGTTAAGTCAGATCTTGTCCAGCCAAACTTCATAAAGATGGACAAATATTTACGTGCTCCGATGTTCATTATATTCCATGGTTAGGACTTACAAGTGAGTTCGTTTTTCCAGGGTAACCAAGGCCAGACCAAAAGCTTGACCTTGCCTTCCATAGGAACTTCTGTTCCTTTGTCACCAACTATTAACGAACTGTACGATCAGGTAATCTCTTATGAGCAGAGACATTCCTACGTCGAAGCCAAAATTGTTCATTCTATCAACGAAGAAAGAAGCAAACAGTGGGTTTATTTAATTCTCGATCATGGTACTTCCCTTGCTGAATGTCGAAACTATGTACGCCTCGACAGATTAAGGCCTTGCAAACCAACAGTGCGCAGCAAACAATGGAGTCGCTTTCGGTCAAGCTGTCATCCTTTTCATGGGATGCTAAGGCTGTGCTGACATTGTTAGCTTTATCGGTGTACTATCTGGAGAACTGCCGTCGCGCTCAAATTCAAGCATCAGACAACCTTTTATGCCTAATGGCCACGTTGAGAGGGGAAACCCCAGCTGGTATGACCAATGCTTTTGTTGCCCTTAATGATCTGATCAAGGAGACTCTGGAGTTCACCAAGCGCATTGTTGAGTTTGTGAGCTACTCTAAAGATTCCGGAGAATTTTCAGCACCGATCAACATATCAGCCAATTTTTATTACGTCATCGTCATTGTACTCGGCTGCTCAGTTCTGTTCGGTCGCATGATTAGCAAGAGCAACGAGTATGTTATACCTTACCTTTGCTTTTAGCTACCATTATTAACAGACTTGGAATTGATTCCAACCTCGCTCGCTCTCTCTCTCACCCTCGCAAACTGTTACACATCAACACTCAACCTATTTCTTGATCAATCCAGGTTAATAGAGCCAGATCTGTCGAGCTTCTCAGACATGGTCAACAAGATATGTCAATCCTTCAATAATCAAGTAGAGGATTTCAAGCAAATGGGTGAGATCATTGTTGTTTTCAAACCAAATGTCGTTCACTCATCAATGGAATGAAGCGTCCGTTCATGCCTCTCCTCCAAATTCCTTTTTGTGTACGCCGATAATTCTTGCCAGATCCATATCTGGAACAAAGTACCTAAACTTAAAAGTGATTCACATTGTGCAGAGGAGGAACACTTATATCAGAAGATTGAGGAAGTTTCCAATTCTTGTGATGATATTGTGGAGCTTTTGACCGAACTGTTTTGCACCAAGAACGGTTCGTCCGCAGTTTATCAAGGCTCCAAGAGGACAATGGTTAGCTTCTCAATACAATAATCTAGATCGACATTAATAACCGGTTATTATTGTATATCAATATCACGACAAGGGAAAGCATATCAACTTTCAAGTTATGTACTACATATGAAGTTCTTCAATTGTTCGTTTCTTGGCATTAAGTATGCAAAAACAATAGCATGGTTTGATGACTTAATGTTATAGGTAAAGGTGGAGGAGTTGAAGAACAAGAGCGTGATGCTGCTCATTTCCGACTTGAACTTGTCGAATGACGATCTAGCCACCCTTAGCAGCATCTACAATGCAAGCACCTTCAAAAATTATGAAATTATATGGGTTCCTGTCCCGGAGGCATATAATGAGACGATGCAGAAGCAGTTCCTAGACATGAGATCTCGGATGCAGTGGTACACATGCACCTCCATGGTCAGCATGGCGGCAGCAAAGTTCATCCAGGAGAAGTGGCAATTTAGGCAGCAGACGAAAGTTGTCCTGCTGAACCAAAAGGGGAAGGTGGTGAACATGGACGCGATGACAATGATACGCCTTTGGGGATGGAAAGCCTTCCCGTTCACGGAGAAAAAGGACTACGAGCTCTGGAACACGCAAGGGATCAACTGGCTCGAGCTCGTGGTGAACAAAACGATCTGTCCTTATATCGAACAATGCGTAAGTTACAATTGCAGTGTGGTTTCGATTATCGGGACAATATTTTCATCATCCATTCCCAATTAGAAACCTTTCTCCCACTAGGCCTCCGATTGATGCATCACAAATCTGGACATATCACTCCCATTATCTTTAGTTGAATTTAGATTTAGGTGAAATCCATATTCGCGACCGAACATCAAAGTCCAGTCCGATATTTTCCTCCAAATAGAGACGAAGGAAGACAGCCTCAATTATAATTTCCTCATGGTTTAGTCTTTAACATGCTCGGCCAAGCACAAACTTGCATACTGCGGACGAAAGCAAGTAGAACGAGTTTCTATTATTATAGTTCACGTGAAATTCACCCGATCTAAAAATATAGACACATCTTGTTCTTTTGACATGTCTAAGGTCACATGTAACAAATTTGCACAAGAATCATTCGCAAGATAGATTGAAAGTTTCCTAACTTAGAACAATTTATATTCTTGTTATTTTGACATGTCCTATGTATTGACTGTTGCCCAGTTTGAAAGGAAGGAGCTCCTAGTCTTGTACGACTCAGCTGAAGACTCCAAGACTGTCCATGAGATTGAAGAATACCTGGAGAAGATCAACGGCTATTCAGTCTCCCACATAGCCATCAGAATCAGCAAGAGGCGAGAGCAATTCCTGACCCGCCTCGAGAACTGCATTTCCTTGAAGATGCAGGCGAATCCCGACATCTACGATTCCCTGACTCAGGAGCTGCTCGAGCTCTACACCAGCTACAAGAAGCACGGCGGGTTCGCCATCATCGCGAGGGGGTCGAGGGTGGTCATCAATGCTCGTCTCACAGATTTCGCAATGGTGCTGTCGCAGCACCCGACGTGGATCAAGAGGGTGACTCACACACAGGCTTTCGAGGCCGTCTTCCAAGAGCATTACAATCAGGTCATTGTGAAGCAGCGCTGCCACCATTTCTACATCCCCAACATGGTCGGCAATGTACCGAAACGCATCAAGTGCACCGTGTGCTCTCGGGACATGAAGACCGCCGTCACCTTCGAGTGCTGCCACGGTGCGCATTGACTAGCCAATGAGGCCATCGAGGCCCAATACCTACGGTCGGCGCTCCAGAATAAACACGGACTGCTTAGCTCGGTCGCATTTTCACGTTATTTCTTTCCTTGTTGGTTGATGTCGCTTTTGATTATGTGCGCTTGGAGTATGTAACATGCTTGTAGGTGTACTGTGCTGAGCATGATGTACTCTGCTTGGAAGCACCCTGTGCTATGAATAAAGCTTTTATGATCTTAATATGGTTCGTTACTTACATTTTCGAGGCGTACAAGACCAGAATTTCTAGTGATAACATCAAATAGATGAATCAATGTATCACGGCAAAATCCGTCACCATCTTCCATTGAAGCTTACACAAGCCACTATGTTCGATCATTCTCATTATCAAAAGCGCACCTCAAACGAACTTCAAAACTCCATTTTCATAAGTATACTAACCCCCCCGAAGTCAATGCACTCAGATAAATTATGTTCGTCTTCCATTATGAACATGCCTGCCTCGCACCAATCAATGTCTTCACTATATCGTCGTATACTAACCCCCACTGAAGTCAATGCACTCAAATAAATTATGTTTGTCTTCCATTATGAACATACCTGCCTTGCACCAATCAATGTCTTCATTATATCGTCATGTATTCTAATTCTAACATCGTCGAAACCTGCATCATCGCATTTGTGTTATTTGGTGCACTTATACTACTATCCATATATTTATAAGTAGCAAATTAAGTTTGGTGTAGCTTTTCTAAATGTCCAATTGGTACCATCATTTTTGACTGATAATATGATACTAGATTAATAAATCCGTTGACTCATACCTTGACTTCAATGTCATCATCAAGGAACATCAAAATAAAAAAAATAAAAATGCCCCGACCACATATGTTTGAAATGACGTCACCATTTTCACGTAACGTTCAAGACGTTTGGAGATGGCATCGATCTAGCCTCTGAATGGTGTAGTGTCTAGGACGTCGTGTTTCTCGCCATTTGGCTTCTCAATCTTTCTCATTAATGATTGGAGAAAAGATTTTGTGCGAAATGTCAAGAACATAGACATCTTTATTGGGGATCCAGCAATTGGAGGTGACATTTAGCAACATATGGAGATCTCGATGTGTGCACGAATTCGGTGATCAGCTGCCAATTTTGATCTGAAGAAGTCACAGATTGTTACACCCACTAGCAAAAGTAGGGGATGACACGATCATCCTTCCACACGAATGACAAAGCCTCAAAAATCAAGGAACCTATTAACAATGTAGATATATATACACACACACACACACACACACGACACCCAACAGGTTGCTTACGGCTAGAACTTAGCCAACCCAACAAACTATCAACAATCATATGTGCAACTCCCTTAAACTGTACCCAAAATCCTACTACCAAAAGTCCTCGACGACGCTCTCGCCTTACTTGTTGCTAACTGAGGAACCTAAAAAATATGTAAGATGAGAAGAATGAGCAACCATAGCTCGGTGAGTAATATATCTCTTCTAAGCAAACTTCCATAACAACATTTAAGACTTAAGACATAACTCATTCATACCAAAATTAGAGTATAACAAACTTAAAAGGATAATATCAAAATAAGTATCAATAGTCTAGTTCAATACTCAATCTCGTCAAATTACATTTCAGCCGTCCATTCCATGCTCAATACCCAACTCTAGAGGTGCTCCCACAAGACTTGTGTCACCGTGTAGCACTTAGTTCTTGCCTAACACATATCAACAGTACAAGGCTCTTAAGGTGACTCCCACGATACTCGCAATGTCATGTAGCACTTAGACCTTGACTAATATATATACAGTACAAGGCTCTAGAGGCGACTCCCACAAGACTCTCGTGGCCATGTAGCTCTTAGCCCTTGATTACAAGGTTCTAGAGGTAACTTCCACGAGACTTTCGTCACCGTGTAGCCCTTAGTCTTTAATCAGACCAAATCACAATTAATTTCACAAACAAAACATAAAATCTTTCGCAACACAACTCATCCGCCAGCTATACTTTCATAAAGCATTTCGTAATTCATTTCTAGCTCATTCCACAAACTACCTCGCAAAGCAGTACATAAAACCATCCTTAAATCATTCACAAATACTAAAAGACAGTAAATGCTTGAACCATTACTTAACTCATATATAACTAAGCCAAAAGAGAACGTTTTCAAATTATGAGTTTGCAAGTTCGAAGAAAAGATGCACCACTCACTTGGGACAGTCTACAACTAAATAACCAACAATACTTGAATCGTCGAACTTGCGATCCAAACATTGCTAATCGGTGTAGGGATGGTTGGCGAGACATCGTGGCAAGAACCCCTCTCCTTTTCCCTGTCCTTGTCCGTCCTTTCTTCTTCCTCCTCTTTCCCTTCTCTTTGTCTCTTTCTTTGTCTGTTCTCTCTCTATCTTTCTTCTTTCGTGCGCAAGGGGTCACGGTACTAAAGACCCGAAGTTCACTGTTCTGCTTTTTTCTATTTTTGACTTTTCAACTTTTTTGTTTGTAGGTCACACAGTTTCACGGCCTTTTTTTTCGTAAACACAGCCTATTTGACCTAGTCAAAAAAGCAATTCTTACGTGGATGTGCTGTTTGAAAGAGTGACTCATAACTTTAGATTTCTCTTGTTATCTAGATATTTTTTTTTTTAAAGTTATTTGAGATTTGTCTAGATTTGTAGTTGAATTGTAATGTTTCTTTTTTGTATTTTGAGAAAGTGAATGGAACGTGATTTGGACTATTTAAAAAAAAAAATACAGGATTGAGAAACAAGCGGACATGGGGCTTTTTTCCAAACCAGGTGTAAAAAACCAAATAATTACCAAATCGGGGGTTGACTTTTTTTATTTACCAAATCGGGTGTCGCTCGGCAGTCATAGTGCCGAGCGACACTCGGCTCGGCAGTCATCTTGCCGAGCGGTCGGGAAGCCTCGCGGACTAAGTCCGGTCGGCACTTATAGTGCCGAACGGATCGCCGGCCGGGCACTTATAGTGCCGAACGGATTGCCGCTTCGGCAATATTAGTGCCGACCGGCAGATCCGTTCGGCACTATAAGTGCCGACCGGCAGCCGGTCTCCCCCCACCAATGCTAACCGGCTTCACGAAATAAAACAAATCATAAATAATTATATATTTGGATTCGTTCAATGATAGAAACAGGACTTGTATTATAGAGTGAATGATTAGGAAATAATTAATCCGACATATGAAAGCGGTCAAGGTTGGGGAAGAAAAAGGCATCGGCTAAATGGTCAATGGGTTTTCATTTTACAAATTGTGGACGAATTAGATTGTAAAATGTACAACACAACACTCCTATCATTTTCATATTGTCTATAATTGGATTAACTTCGCATGGGATGCGCTAATTTCATTTGATCCAAATGACAGAGTTGTTGGAAGAGTATGTATTAATCATAATTAATTAAGTAGGCAAATTGGGTTGATCACGAAATTGATAACGATTATTCAGTACATTGTAATTAAGAAGGTGCAAACGAATTGGAGTTTTAAGTATCGAGCATACGGGACCTCAAACACCTAGCCGCTTCTTTGTAAGCTAAGTACTTAACGATTTATTCTTTTGTAGAATAAATTGTTAGTTGAGGTGTCATATACTATCCAAATAATGATAGTGCGGACACCAATTATTTTAGAAATAAAGAGCATGTTGCTTTTTGACGGTTGACGTTTTCCCTCCTTAGTTTTCACGTATCAAATTAAGGAATAATAAATTACGCGCATACTAAGAAAATAGAAAGAGGATTTCCTTCGTATTTATTTTTTGACATCACACCATTCTCAAAATACTCAAAACAACAGAACGATCTCGGAGACTTGCTACAGGGCAGGCCCGAGGCTCCTTAATCCGAACATAAACCCAAGATTAAAAATGAACAACCATGAAGAGACACACACCCTTTAGGAGAGACATCATGATAAGATCGACAATCTTGTGGTAATAGACGGTGATCACCTCATACGTTTGACATTCTTAGCAAGCATTACGGTTGGCCTAGAGATAACCCTCAAGAGCGTTGAACAAGCCGAAGACCTTCTCCTTGCCTTCGTTGATTTGCTCCTCGGTGAACCGAATGTTACCAAGTGGCGTAGTACTTGCTTCTGTTCTTGCATATGGACCCTCCCTCGGGGTTGGCCTCGATCTTGATGTCATACGAGATCTTCTCGAATATGTTCATCGGGGCGTCGCCCTCGATCCAGCTGTAGCTGTATGTGAGTTTGTCCTGGTCCGGAGCGCCAACCCCGTGTTTCGCGTACTTGAAATGGCTAGCTGCAATTGTTATCGTTGAATCAAATGTAAGAGAGCGTTACTTGCAAATATATTGATGATGAGTCAAAATTGTTTGTATGCAAATTGTGATACCAATTCACAAGAAGCACTGGACACAAGATGGTGCGGCGTAACTTGACGGTTGTAACTTTCTGGCTAAGGATTTTCCCTCTTTGCTCTAGGGTTGTAAATTTGAACAGACAAAAAGAATTCCGTGGTCACTCTCAAACATAATTAGTATATCTGTACACTCTCTATGCATTTTGTAAGTTACTTTGAACTATCATCTACCAGTGTTTATATGAGTAGGCATTATATTTTTTTTTAAGGGATCGATTGGTTTTTTTAATTTATTATTTTCATTGGTCAAAGCATTCATCCTATGAAGTTGCTGGAAAGATGCAAGTTGAGCTCATATATGTGTCTGCACGATATGTTGTCTTTAGCTCTTTTTGGAATAATTATGAGAGAACGAACCCACTGATTCATATTTTTTTTTAAGGATAAATTGTATCTCGGACATTTCATCAAAATTATCTCGAACATTGATTGGAAAACAAAATAGGAATTTGACTTCGCCAGGGTAGTTGGATCGGTGATTTCATGTTAGATAGAAACATGCATAGAATCTTTTGAGGGTTGACCCCCTATATATATATATATATATATATACTACTTTAAAGGAAATACGGACTGATAATATCTCTGCAAAAATGAGAGTTAATTTCTTTTTCCGCTGATCAAGTTAATTTGAAGCTATTCATACGGTTGTTTCAAAAAAGGAAAAAAAAAAAAGCAATCGAACACAATAATAAAAAAACAAGAAAATATATCGGACACTGGATTTACGCGATCCGATTGGCGACACATACTCCATGAGGAGCAGCACATGATTCACCATTAATCAAGCGACAAAACGAAAATTACAACTACACTTGAGTCACTAAAATACTGTCACTTCTTTATAGTCCTCACAATTCATCGCGAGACAACTGGTGACAGAATTCACATAATTTTCCACAAGATTTACTAACTTGATCACCAAAAGCTCCTTTTGGATGAAATTTAAAAGGAGAAAATGCTCAAGCCACGTATTAATTTTCACCGATAATTTTTTGCCGGAGGTACCAAACTGATCCTTTTGTCTCCGACTTAGTATTAAAGTAATCCGTTTGAAATTTTTTGCACTAAAGTAATCTTCATACACAACTATGACACTAAAAGTGTACTTTTGCCGGGGTAAAAGTGAACATGAAATTTGCCTGTTGGAAAACTTCTGACGTGTGTTTAAACCGGGGAGAAACGTAGAAAAGTAGCTTCTCCAATAATCATATGATCTTCTTGAATAATTATATGATCTTCTTGAATGGAGATTAGTGTTTTAAAATTGCTCCATCTAATGCTTTTCTTCCACCATCCCCTTTTGATGCACAGGGTTTACGGTTTTTGGTGGTAGGTCAATTTTTAAGGTTTTAGTGATGAACAAAAAAATTGCGTATTTGTGTTACCATGGGCACCGTTTCCGTGGTTTTTTATTTTTATATTTTTGGTGTTTTCTTCAAATAAATAAAAATGGGTACGTGTCGAAACACGACATATAATTGCATAAGATATACAAAAACACGAAATCTTCATAATAGATATCAAGTTAATTGCAATTACATGTACTAACGATGTCGTCTTCCTACATGACCTCCCTGTTCCGCAATGAGGTTGTCTCCGTTGATCGGGAAGCCTAGTGTCATACCGACGAGAATGAGGGTCCGACCGAGTAGGATGTCTCGATGACGAAGGCATATCTTGTAAAAATATGTCATACCCTTCCGTAGGAGGGACTGGATAAGAATGAGAGAAATCGGGTCCATACTCTGAAGGAGAACTAGCCGGAGTCTCAGGATGTTGATCATCAAATGTTCCGGCGAACTGGGTGAACCCCGCATCGAAATGTTGGCTGAACCCCGGAGTGAACTCGGGAGCAAAATCCGTTGTATGATATTCCATGGAATACGGGACGACATCATCATATGTATGAGCTCGAGGACTTCTCCGGGTCGGGTGAACAGTCTCGGGGGGGTCATCCTCCTCGTCCGGCCCAACGGGTGTTGCCGTAGTTGCTGGTTGAGGTGCTGGCATCATTGTTAGCCGCCGTTCCTCATTCCGGGCATATAACATTGCCCTAGCTATCGTCCTTACTTTTTCCCAAGCTCGAGGAGATGGACCGACCGAATCCATGATATGTACGATCTGCTCAACCCCGTCACCCTAGTAATGATATTAAAATTAACAAAAGTTATCAATATATCAATAATTTATGTGACTTAAAATAAGTAGTGAAATAAATTAAAATTAAAATGCACGAACCGTTGAACCCATTGCAGCTCCCGCAACGTAAATCCACTTCCTTGTATGTCGACGGAACCACTCCATATATCCGGAATGAAAGTGGAGTGTTTCCGTTGAATGTCTACCCCGCACTATACGTTCGGCATGTCCGTTCCACAAATCGATCCACCGTCTATGCTTATTCTCCCAATCGCTCTTGGGTGGCGTGTTATCAAGACCATGCAAGGCACTATGATCGTGAGGATTCTTAGGTATTGGCTGCTGCAACCGAAACCGCCGAAGTACACGGTGCTGGATAGTGCCACTCAACTATCCAAAGGATGAGATGAGTGGGACTTTCGCCCTCCAATAGTTTTGTCCGTGAAAGCAATGTCTGGTACATCTTCTTCAATTTCGTCATACGGCTCCCAAATAATCTGTTATCGTAATGAAATATATCAAATTACACCAAAGCTAAATTTAAAGATTAACATTATATTAAACCCACTCGTTGCTATCATTACTTACATCATCGGTCCCCATTCGATCAAATTGGTAGCGTAGATGTGTCACAAGATGCGTGGGGACGTCGGTTGTAGTTCGGCCTCGACTCCACTTCGCGAAACATACAACTTTAGATTTCATGTACTATACGCGCTGCAAAAAAATTAATGACGCACGAAATGAAAAAAGGCAATACATGACATACCGACTACCGAAAGGTGCATCCGGGAAAGGAGCAGCGGAAGTCAGACCGGGGGAGACACATTTGAAACGCTCCCACGCCCAAATCTGGAGTACATGTAGGGCACCGCCCATTTGCCTCGCGTTTGGATCGGTTGCACGGCATAGCTCCCGATACAACCATGCTAGTGCTGCGGAACCCCAACCGTATCGTGTAGGGGCCTCGATGTTCGTTAATAGTGGGAGAAATAGCAAACTAACTCGAGCACCCGATTTGTCCGCAAAAATATATCCTCCAATCAAGCGAAGAACGAATGCCCTAGCATGATATAGTACAGTGTCCTCATCGGCATCTTCGGGAAGATGGTGAAAGTTTTCACTCAACCATCTTAAATTTATTTGTGTGCCGCGCAGTTGAGGTGGCCGAGCACCAAGCAGATGATCACGCAGATTGCCCCAATTCCAATCGGTAGGGGCCGATAGAACAAGTCCCTCGATAGGAAGCCCCGTAATCATCGCAATGTCCTGCAGCGTGATGGTAACTTCACCTTCCGGCATATGAAAGGTATGGGTCTCGTGCCTCCATCGCTCGACCAATGCTGTAATCAAATGCCAATCAAGCTGGACAAACCCCATTTTATAAACACCGTAAAATCCCGAATCTTGCAGATAAGGGAGTATTCGCGGATCAAGTTCACCTACGTGTTGCGCCGCTCTTTGACATCTAAGAACTGCAGTTGCGTGTATCCGCAAAATTGTCACATCAACTATTAGTGACTATTTTCATAATGTCGTGACAAATGACAGTTAACATGCTAAATTCCGCAATTACCTCAGTGTCCCATAAAGCTTGTGATCCGTGTCGCGCCCGTCCACTAAGTAGTGAATCATTCTCGTGCCCCGGGCTGAATGTGACTCCTCCGTGCCATTTCAACGGAATTGTGAAGAATGCTAAAAATTCGTAACTTCAGTAAGTAATCGAGGAAGAGCACGAGAGTTGAGTAATCAATCGAAGAAATATAGTCGATGATGAGAAATGAGAGCACTCGCCTCTACTTAAAAAAAGCGAGCCGAAGGACACTCTGCAACGCCCGTGAAAGCGCCGCGAGACGCCCCCATGGCTGCAAGTACCATTATTGGCGCCGCAGCTCATGTGGAGGGGCAGCCCCTCCCCTATGGCCTGCAGCGCGCCATTATTGGCGCCGCAAAATTAGGGGTGGGGGCAACCCACTCCCTAGGGCTGCGCAGGCGCCATCTTTGCAGCCCTAGGGGGACCTCCCCCTACCTCTGCAGCGCCATTATGGCGCCGCAGGGGAGGGGGAGGCCGGGCCCCCCTCCCCCACGCCGCAGCGTGGGGAGGGGGCCCCCGCTCGGGCAAGATGACCGCCGAAGGGGGCCCCGCCCCGCGCAGCGGGCGGGGGGCCCCCGCCCGCCGTAGGCGGGGAGGGGCCCCGCTCGGCCCGACCGCCGAGCGGGGGGCCCCTCCCCACGCCGCAAGCGTGGGGGAGGGGGGGCCCGGCCTCCCCCTCCCCGCAGCGCCATAATCCCGCAGCGCCATTATGGCGCCGCAGAGGTAGGGGAGGGCCCCCTAGGCTCGGCAAGATGGCGCCGCAGCCCTAGGGAGGGGGGGAGGCCCCCCTTTCGGCGCCATAATGGCGCTGGAAATGGGGGGCCCTCCCCGCGCCATTATTGTGGCTGTAGGAGGGGGTGCCTCCCACCCCTATTTTTGTAACCTCATTGTGGTGTTATTGCCGTCCTACCTCCTTCACGGGTGCTACTGCCTTCTCTTCGATCGTGTGTTTAAAGCACAGCTAAAGCTCCCCCTCTCTCTTACTCTCTCATTCTCATATCACTCTTGCGCTTTCCCTCTCTCGTGCTCCAACTCTCGCACTTCCTCTATTTCACACTAACATCCTCTCGCTTGCCCGGGCTCGAAATTGTTGCCCTCTCTCGTTGCTTCGAAGTAAGTGTATATTACAAAGGTGTGTTTTATATATATTTTTATTAATATCTACGTCATATTGAAATTAATTTATGAAATTTTTTTCCCCGTGAGTTGTGATTTTGTCCCAAGCCAACGTTGTTGCTCGGTGCATTGTCTTGGGAGTTAAGAAATATTCATTCGGCACGTGCTCTCCATCGATATTTCGAGGTTAATTTTGTTGTACCTATTTTTTACAGTTTCTGAAGTATAGATTTATTTTTTTGGATTGTTATTTATACGTGAAATAATTACAATATTTAAAATTCATTGAATTTTAATTTTGTAAACATTTCTTTAGCATAATTTTTATGGCTATAGAAGGATGTTTATTTCATTTGATATATTGGTTGTTGTAATGTTTCGTAAAATGTAGCCGCCAAATAATTTATAATTTCTTTAGCGGAATGGCGTCTACATCTGTTGCGATTTTGCATTGGGGAGGTAGAATAGTGCAAAAAGATTATGGAGTCGATTACGAAGGCGGAGAATCCACCTACTTCGCGTTTGCAAACATATGGACATTAGATGCATTACGTGCTACGATTGAGAGCGCGTTGAATATTACGGGAAATCAGTATATTCATAGCATCATCTATAGATGCCCAAATGTCACACAAGGGTTTGTCGTGTATGATATAATGGACGTGCGTGATGACAATATCGTTGGGATGATCCAGCAATTTGCCAATCAGATCATTGGAATGGGGTTTCTAGTGTTTTATGTCATTGTAGATGAACACCAGGTGATACATGATTATCATACGGGGGAAGGGTCCAATGTTTGTGAAGAAGAAGAAGAACAAGAAGGAGCAGAAGAAGAAGAACAAGAAGGAGAAGAAGAAGAACAAGAAGGAGCAAAGAACAAGAACAAGAAGGAGCAGAAGAAGAAGAACAAGCGGGACAAGATGCTGCTGTGCGTAATCGACCGGGTGAGTCCGATGATAATAACGATAATAATGATGATGATGGTGATAATGATGATAATGACCATGATGAGGCTAGCGATGAAGACGATGATAGTTGGATGGACAGTGATGATAGTGATGCCGAAGCTGTTGAATCTGACAATATGGAGAGTTACTATAACACGCAAGATAGTAACCCCATTCAACCATTGGTACATCCACCGCCCTACTCAGAGATCGACTTTGATATGATGCAAGACGATACAAGAGCAAAGCCGGGCGGTACGGTATTTGATCCGTCGAAAGAATTTGCTGTTGGGCAGCTTTTTCCATCACGGGATGCGGTATGCCTAGCTGCCAAGGAGTACTCAATGAGAAGAAATCATAGGTTTTGCTATGATACCACGAAGAAGAGAGAATATGTCATCAAGTGTGGTAATCCGAATGGACCATGTGGCCGGAGGCTCCGCGCGATCACAAAAGTGGGTGGCATGTTTTGGAAAATAAGTAAGTATAATGGCCCACATACATGCAAGTAATATACATGCATCTGCATCATCCGCACCTCGATCAAATGTACATATGCAGCTTCATCCAACAAATGGTCTCCGCCCAACCGGATATCAAAATCAAGGCGATCATGGCGGAGATTCAAGACAAGCTTAACTTCCAACCTACTTACCGTAAAATCTGGAAGGCCAAACAATTGGCGATTGCCAAAGAATTTGGCGGATGGGATGAGTCATATGGTAAGTTGAGGAGGTACATGAACGCAATGATGAAAGAGAATCCAGGTTCTCATTTCGTGGATCGAGGAACGCATGGCTGAGGATGAGAGCTGCACGGTTTTCGACCGCATGTTTTGGACTTTTAGGCAAACAATTGAAGGTTTCAAAAGTTGTCGGCCTGTTATATTTGTCGACGGTACTTTCTTGTATGGAAAATACCGAGGAACGCTCCTTTGTGCGGTCTCACTTGATGGGAATAATCATAATTTCCCATTGGCATTTGCTGTGGTTGATAGGGAAAATGTTGACAACTGGCGGTGGTTTATGAATATGTCGTGGAGATATGTCACCGTAAGGGATGATATTTGTGTGATATCAGACAGACATATCGGGATTCAACAAGCAATGCAGACAAGACGGTGGCGTCCTCCACATGCCCACCATAGATATTGCATTCTTCATATTGTCAGCAACTACAAAAAATATTTCAAAAATGCCGACGGGATAAAACATGTTCAAATGGCAGGTAAATGTTAAATTTTGTGAATTCTCACCTCAAAACTTTTTACAAAATTTTACTATAATGTACTTGATCGATTATTGTTGTAATGTGCAGCTTACGCGAATCAACGACGGAAGTTCGATTTCATCATGAGCCGAATTAGGGAGGTCGATCAACCCACACCGAATGGTGTGATCGATTCCAAGGGAGAAATGGACAAAGGCTTATGATGGAGGGAAGAGATATGGGTCGATGACCACAAATTTGGTTGAATCGGTCAACGGGATGCTGAAACCCGTTCGTGGTTTGCCAATAACAGCCATGGTGGAAAAGATATTCTACCGGTTGTCTCATTATTTTGACACGAGGAGAACGATGTACACGATGCGAAAGGCCAACCAATGGCAATTTACGCAAATTGCGGGTGAAACGCTCCACAAAAATAGCGAAAAGGCAAAGAGGCATCAGGTAAGATGTTTCGACTCTGAAAGAGGGATTTACGAAGTGAAAACCGCACGTGATAGAACTAGAGGATCCGGGGGCAACAAATACAAAGTGCATCTACACGAGCGAACATGCACATGTGGGAAATTTGAACAGCTTGAAACTTCCTTGTTCCCACGTAATTGCGAGTATGCCAACTACATGCAATTGATTACACTCGGGTTCGTAGATGAATGCTATACGTTGGACAAAACCCTTCAGTGCTATCGGTACATGTTTCATCCGTTAGGGCATCATGACTACTGGGATAAAGCTAATGAGTTGCCATTAGTTCCGGATCAAAGGCGTATTAGGAAGAAAGGAAGGCCTCGTGCATCTCGGATACGTAATGAGATGGACTGGAGAACCCCGAGCGTGAGCGATTCGCGTAACCATTGCACGAACTCGGGAAATCGGGGCACAACAGGCAAACATGTGCGCACGGATCGGCTCGGGATTAGATGCCGGTTGTGCCAATTATGTAAAATAGTTTGCTGACACTTTTGTAATAGATCGCGTAACCATGTGTAATTTTTTTTTTGTGACATTACCATATCTCAATTGCGCGATATTTCATCATTTATGTGTACATATAATTACTTAATTAATATACGGCCAATAGTTTCCTACTTTGTGCACATATAATTGCTACATGTAATTGCACACATACACGTCGTCGGAGTATCCCTTCCCACCTCGTATGGAGCCAAAAAACTTGGGCATCATGGACTTTTCAAATGCAAAAAGAGAATACTTCAAACTAAATTACTCAAACCCGTGAATGGCGCCGCAACGCCCCCCGTGTGCGGACGCAATGTGAGCTACGTCTGCACACAATAAGGTGTAGGGCGGGCCTCCCATAAGTGCTGCGGTGCCATTACCGGCACCGCAACGTACTACCTTTTTTTGTTTATTTTTTCATGCGGTGCCATTATTGGCACCGCAACGTACTTGGTTGAGGGAGGCTCCCCCAACCAAGTACTCGGTTTTGTGCCAATAATGTAGCATGACCTCTCCCTCTCACTCTCCCTCTCTCTCTCTCTCTCTCACTCTCTCAAATTTGAAGTGACATGACCTCTCACTCTCACTCACTCTCTCTCTCTCTCTCTCGCCCGTATTTGGAGGAGGGCCCCCCCCCGCGGCGCCCTGCAGGCCCGTGGGGGTGCTGCAGGGCGGGCCCGCTCGGCGATCGGCTGAGCGGGACCGCTCGGGTACGGCTGACCGCTGAGCGGGCCCGCCCCGCAAAGCACCCCAAGTCTGCGGCGCGCGCGGGGGGGGGCCCTCCCCCAAATACGGGCTGCAAAGCCGGGAGGGCCTCCCCCAAATCTCGCAAAGATAAAGTGGATGGGAAGGAATTCAAAGTTGGAGCGCAAAAACGAAGTTAGTCCCAGGATTATTTTTCTCTCATTCTTAAGTGCTTCGTGAAAAAAGGAAGGATAGGATGGATTCTCTCGTCCAACAAGACCGACCCGCCGAGCGTGGCGAGTACCCCTCCCGCCACGGCCAGGACGGGGATTCTACGTTCGTGGCGGTGAATCCAAATAAGGAAATGGTACGCATACTCGGCCGTCCTAGACTTTTCGTCGTTAATTTCTCGTAAAGGTTCATTCATTATCGCTGTTTTTCACAACCATCACAATTTTGGTTTCCATTTTGTGTGAATTAGGTTGATCGGTTTTAAAGGCCGTACATTTTTAAATGCCTAAAATTCCAAATAAGGTTTGAGGTCTACCCCGATTTTATGTTCGTGCGGGCGATTGTCCGCCTCCAATGCGGAGATACTGGGTTTTGAGGAAACTTTGATCTACCGTAACGACCGTAAGGAATACGCTGTCCACCGGTAAGTTCGCCCCTCACACCCTCTATAATTACATCACATAATGATACATGTGCATTCTCGTATGCATGCATGCAAGAGAATGTTCGCTGTTATAAATTTGGAATGTCGGCCTCATTTTTTTTTATCTCGTTTTTCAGTTATTGCCTAGAGACCGTAGTTTTCCATGGGGACGTTCTTTGGTTCTCAGAGGATTGTCAACCCGAGATTGGAAAACCCGACACGAATGGGGAAGGCTTTACTCCCACGGGGCGTAAGAAGAAGAGGAGGACTAAGAACCGAAGTGGACGAGGGTGAAGAATGGAAGAAATAAGAAAATGCTCAAACCATGAGCATAAAAGGGATGAGCAAAGAGACGACCTCAATAGCCCCAAATCATTATTGTCTATCTACCTCGGGACTTTTCTTGTCCCCGCTTTCATATATTCCAACCATTAACTGAAAGCATTTATCTAACAATTTCTCTAACAACATCTATTTTGTTCTACCCACCCTACGCTTTCTAATCAATTTTAAGTGGGAAGAAGAGCGGTTCTAGTCGTTCCGCGGTCACTAATCTCCTCAAGATTCTTCCTAAAACGTAGCAAACATCGTATTCGTAATCCATCTTATATCGCTCCACACCCCGATCTGTTGTTTAATACGAGATTACTCCAATCCACGTAAGCTAGACAATGACTTGAACCCTAATGAGCTTTATGGTCTACTCAAAAAGTCAACATCGGCTCGCGAAATTTGCATCTTTCCAAGTACTAAAATGAACTTCGACCAACCCCCAAAAAGATAAAAGACTGCCTTAATGTCCTTTCGATGTAAATTAATCTCTTCAATATCATGTACATTGAACTTTTCAGTTTGTTCACCAGCCATGTTTTTTTTGCTCCACTTACACAAGAAAGTACTTCGGTAACTATTGATTGACAAAACATGATTAAAATAAAATAAAAAAATTGCAAATTGCATGTTCCGAAGAAGCCATTCTTTGAATAGCCTAAGAGGCATCTTTTTTTTTCTTTTTCCTTTTTTTTGGGTAATCCTTTGCTTGGTTTCTCGGAGGCTCGTGCAAGTGATGAGAGTCTCATTCGACAAGAGAATGCCTTTTTTTTTTTTATTTTTTGCGCCCCTCCTCATTCAAACATGAGGCATGAATATCATATGCTTTCGTGTGATATCGGTGGCTACATACACATACATAATTATAAGAATTCTCGCGACGCGCCGAAATCGCTATCCCCTTAATCCACGGGTTGTTAAATCAGCCGATTGCTTATGAGACTTCTTAGTTTGTCGCGTGATTTTTTTTTTGTTCAAATGAATTCAAGCTTCATCCCTAGCTAAGAGTTTGGTTCCCTAAGATTAGTCAATTACACGTGAATTTTCGTAATCACCTAGCCCTTTGGAGTGCCAGGATACCCCCGACCCACTCCAAATGCATGCACATACGAAAATTACCTTTTTGCCCATTTAGCTTCCATCATTCACATATCAACCCAAGCTCACTTCTCGGGAATGACCCCATTTTCGTCTTTTTACTCTCGAATCATTCCCTCTCTGTGAGAGAGACGTTTTCCGTAAACAGGGGATATTTCCATATCATCCACTGTCAAGACAATTGCACCCCCTAAAATTTGTCCCAAAGCACCAACATATGTTACGTTGTGTGTCCAATGTGTGGGGTGGGGTGGGGTGGGTGGGGGGTGGATTGGGCACCCGCTCGGCACCAAAAATGCCGAGCGGCGGCCGTTCGGCATCGACAATGCCGAGCGGGAGCGGCTCGGCATTTTTGGTGCCGAGCGGCACACCGGCTCGGCACTATAAGTGCCGAGCGGGTGGCGGGCCACCACTGCTCCCGCCGATCGGCGGTGGGACTGCCGAGCCGGGTGTCGCTCGGCATTATGATCGCCGAGCGACACCCGATTTGGTAAATAAAAAAAGTCAACACCCGATTTGGTATTTACTTTGTTTTGGCCACCTGGTTTGGAAAAAAGCCCGCAGACATGTGGAGAGAGAAGAGAGAGAGATGACTCATGTTCGATTAATCTTACCGCTCATAAGTTGTCGTTTTGTGGCCTTGGGTTGTTATAAATAGGTCACAACGGACCTGCAGTCCTGTTCCGCACAAGCCTTCCATCTTCACTCCGCTCACTCCCCCTCGAAACCCTAAACATCCTCTACTTCACTCGGCTCTTTCTTCCTCTTCCCCGCATCCGAAAATGGCCGGAACCAAGAGCTTCATGACCGCCTTACTTGCCCTCCTTGACGAAGACAAGTTCATGAAAGATGTCGCCAGCAAGCGATACTCTAGGGCTGAACAAGTCAATTTCGAGAACTACTTGAGTCTCGTTGAGAAAATCCTCGACCTCGAGGAAAATTAGCGAACAATTTTTTCCAAATTACAACAAAAAATTACCAAAATACGTTTAAAAAAAACATATTTACCAGTTTTGGGTATGCTCGGCGGTCATGGTGCCGACCGAGTCCCGCTCTGCGGTGGCGATCCAGTTGCCGAGCGGGCCGGCCGGGCCCCCTACAACCACACAACGCCGGTGGAAGCCCGGCCTTTTTCGTAAAAAAAATTCCTAATTTTTTTACTTTTTTAATAACAATTATTTTATTTATAATTTTTTTCTTTTGAAGCTTATTTTTATAAAGTAATTATCAACAATTAATTAAGATATATAATGAATAAATAATTTTGTATTTATGTAATTAATTAAGAATATTCATAAAATAAAAGTGCAGAGATATATGAAAAACATGTAATTTTCATAATAGATAACAATCGTTAACCGCAATTATATCTACTAACGATGTCGTCTTCCTATATGACCTCCTGTTCCGTAATCGGGTTCTCTCCTGTGCTCGACAGGTCTAGTACTGTATTGACAAGGACAAGGATCCGATTGAAGAAGATGTATAGATGATGAAGGCATATCTTGTGAAAATATGCCTTGCCTTGCCTAGCCGGTATATATCCTACTGTAGGAAAGCTCGGATAAAAAGGAGAGAGATCGGATCCATACGAAGCGGGAGAAAAAGCTGGAGTCTGCAGCAGTAGATTGTCAGGAAATGCAAAAGTAGATCCTTCGAAAAATGGGACGGCAAATTGGGCAAATCGTGCATCAAAACCTATATGGCCTAACCTTAGAGTGAAACCCGAAGCGAAATCTGTCGTATGATACTCCAAGGTGTAAGTGATGACATCGCCAACTACATGAGTTCAAGAAGTCCTTTGGGTCAACCGAACAGGCTCGGGTGGGTCGTCATCATGAGGGCCAACGAGTGTTGTTGTAGTTGCTGATTGGGGTGGTAGCATCATTGTTAGCCGTCTCTCCTCATTCCGGGCGAATAGCATTGTCCTAGCTATCATCCTCACATCCGTCCAAGCCTGACGAGATGAACGTGAATTTGTTATATGTAAGATTTGTTCAACGGAGAATGAATGTCCTAGCATGCCCCCTAGCTATTCTCCCCACATCCTCCTAGCAGACGGAAAATGAATGTCCTAGCATGCCGCACTATGGTGACGTCATCGGCCTCTGCCGGAAGATCTTCAAAGTGTTGTCTCAACCAGTTTAAACTTATCTGCGTGCCACGCAACCGGGCTGGATGAGCACCAAGTAAATCATCACAGACATTGACCCAATTCACATTAGTAGGGCCGGTAAATGCACGTCCATCTATGGAAAGTCCCGCAAGCACCACATATCCCGCAGCGTGATCGTGCATTCACCTTTCGGTATATGGAAGGTGTGGGTGTTGGGCCTCCACCGTTCGACCAATGCAATAATCAAATGTCAATCAAGCTGCACAAATCCCATCATATAAGCACTATAAAATCCCGAAGCTTATAGATACGGGACTATACGCGGATCAAGTTCACCTATGTGTAGCATTGCTCACCGACATATAAGGGCTTCAATCGGATGTATCCGTGAAATGTGACATGAACAGTTAGTTGCAATTTAAATAATGTTGTTACAAAGGACAGATCAATTGCTAAATTTTTCAGTTACCTTAGCATCCCATATAGCTTGAAATCTATGTCGGGCTTACCTAGTAAGTAGTGAACCATCATCTGGGCCTGACTAAATGTAAGTACTCTATGCCATATCTATACAATTGTGATATTATAACATTACAATAAATTCTCATATGTATGGATAACATGGAATAGATGAACCGAATAAATATCGCGCAATTGTGATATTATGACATTAAAAAAAATCATTTATGTAATGTAAAACCCCGAAAAAAAAATGAACTTCATAAATATCAATCAAATAATAATATGATAACATTACAAAAAATTCATCAAACTAATTTACATAATTAACATAACTGTGATCTACTTTCGGGCCGATTTATGTGCACAAGTTTTCCTGTTATAGCATGATTTTCCACAAGATGTGTAATGATTTCGCGAAGTGCTACTACTCGGCCTTCTTCAGTCCATCTCATTACGTATATGTGATGCACAATCAACGTAATGAGATAGACCGGAGAAGGCCGAGCAGTAGCACTTCGCGAAATCATTTTACACACTGTGGAAAATCGTGGTATAACAAGAAAACTTGTGCATACAGATCGGCCTGAAAGTAGAATGAAGGCTCTGCTTTAAGCGGAGCCGAAGGCTCAGTAAGGCTTGTGAAGGTGCTGCAGCGCATATAAAAGTGCTGCAGCACCTTTGCAGGCGGTAGTACCAACGCCTAATTAAAGGTGCTGGAACGCCTTGAATGTGGTGGGGGCCTCCTCCCCTATAGGGGGGACTGTTAGGGCGATCACCCGTTGAGCGTTCAAAGTGCCGAGCGGGTTGGGACCCCCTCGCCTCGCAAGTCGCCACCCGCTCGGCACTCAAAGTGCGGAGCGGACACGAGTGCGGCCTTTCAAATCCCGCTCAACAAGATGACTGTCGAGCAAGACCCGGTCGACACCATAACTGCTGAGCAAACCTCAAACCGGTAAATATCTTTTTTTTATCCTATTTTGGTAATTTTTTTTAATCACAATTTGGAAAAAAGTCCCAAGCAAATCCTGAAATTGATTCCATGTTTCCCTTTTGTCCAGCCAAACTTTATAACGCTACCAACGGATTACTCGCGAGACTCGGCAAACGGACAATGCCCGCCTAACAATGGCATCACTTTTAGACAAGTTGTCATCCTTTTCGTGGGATGTCAAGGCCATGCTGACACTGTATGCTTTCTCGGCGTACTATGCCGAGAACTGGCATCTTGCCAAAAATGAAAAATCGGACTACAAATTAGGGTTAACGGCCATGTTGAGAGGGCCACGGGCTGGTAAGTTGCCTTCTGGGGCGCTTAAGGATCTGATCAGGGGGACTTTGGAGTTCACCAAGTGCACTGTTGAGTTTGCGAGCTACTCCAAAAAACTCGGAGCATTGAACCGACATCCATCGACATAAGAGCCAGTCTTTATCAAATCATTTTTGGTGTAATGGGCTGCTCGGTTCTGTTCACTTGCATGATTAGCTCGAGCAATGAGTATGTTATGCGAAGCTCTATCTATCTCTTCCTAATTGTTTCGCTACAATGCTCAACCTTATTTCTTGATGACTTCAGGTTCCTAGAGCAAGTTTTGTTGCCTTTCTCGAACCGCGTCGCGGAGATACATGAATTCTTCACGAAACATGTAAAAGATTTCAAGCAAAAGAACGGCGAGACTCGTTGTTGTTCTCCAACGAAAAGTTGTACACCTCTTTGATAGATCGAAGGGCTCATGCGTCTCCGCCAGACTCCTTTTTGTGTACGCATATAGTTTTTGTCATATATGTCGCGACCTAAAAATCGGCTAATGGATTATCAAGTTAATTAAATTAACTAACCTAACTCAGACCCTCTCAAGTCCTATTAATTCGCAACTTAGGTTCACTTGATTTTTCTGCAAAAGATTTTTATTTTGTGGAGCCGCAACTAATCATTTCTTGGTAGGTTGATTAGAAACCTAAATAAAATAGCGGGAGAAAACTATTTTATTTCTACGAACCAAAGATTTTAAGTTCGAGACTTGGTTACATTAATTTTTTAAATTAATGCCCTTTCGGTACCTTTCATGAAAAAAGTTCGATTTGACAATTTTGATGAATTCTGACCGGTGCAATTTTTAGGTTTTCTTTTTATGATTTTTTTAATTTTTTTAATGTATTTTCGAAATTAAAACTTAATGGAAAATGTGAGTGAATTGTTTCAAGATTATCTTAAAGTTTTCGGATTTAACTTGCATTAATTCCCAAAACATTTTAAGAAAATCTCTTAACCCTATGTCCGCATCTTTTAATATCTATCCTAATGGATTCCCAAGATTTTGTTCATTGAATGTAATCCATGAGATAGGATTTCTAGAAAATCCTATCTTTCTAAAAAAGTTATAAGACGTGGTTTTTAAGAAACCATATCTTGCTACATCTTTTTTTTATTTTTTGAGATTTTGTGACATGAAAATTAAACATGAGACATGCATGATTTGTTTCTTTTATTGAATTTTTCTGATTTTTTTTTATGTGATTTTAAGTTTTTATGAATGAATTTAAATTAAAGTTGCAAATCTTTTAATGAAAAAGATAATTACTGCTGAATCTTTCGAATTAAGTTTCGTTACGAAGCCCGACAGATCGATCCTAAAATTCGAAATACCCGCTACGGAAATAATTCAATCTAAAGCCCGATAGATAGACTTATTCCCATTTATGCGGTTGCGGACCAGGAAATTTTCTTAGTCGATCACATTTTGAAAAGATTTTGGTATTTTTAGTATATTAAGAAAGATTTTCCGATTATCATAAGATTATCGAAAAGATTTCAAAATAATCACATGAATCAGAATATTTTCAATTTAAACAAAAGATATCTTGAACTTCCAATGCAATTTTCTAAACAAGGCGACTTTCAGGTATCTTAATTTTCCAACATGATTCTTGGAGTTATAGAAGAATATCACAAAATTATCAATAGCTCGTTGGAGCAAGCTTTAACAAGAATCTTTCTAGCTATGTCCAAAGTGATCCAAAGCATGCACAGTATTTTCAAGATATGCTTGAAATCGGAAAATCATTAAGCAACCACAACCATCAATTCGGCAAAATTCTAAGCATTTTCAGAATATCATGAATTGGAAAATTACCTAATCTGGGATCGAACCAAATTTTGGACTCCAAGCGAGCTATTTGGACCAAACAGTGGGGAGAGGCCACTCGTGCACGCCTAAGAGGATCCGAAAAAATCAATTTGCCGCAGCTGAATCTCACCTTTGACAGCACCGAATATGCAAGCAATTATCGCCAAATGTCTGTGACAATTGATCTGAAAGACGAGCAAAAATCCTGCACTGATTAGTGATAAAAATAACCCTGAGCGGGGCTGTTTTGAGCCCCGAATACCAGTTATTTGGGCAGCTAACAACAGCGAGAAAGACGTCCAAATTGTGATGAAAAATCGATACAAACAAGGGCTGTTTCGATTTTCGATTAATGCCGAACAGTGGTGGCGTCGGGCTGAGCGAAACACGTCAGAGGACCCTCAATATTTTTGTTGCAATGGGCAAGAAGTATCCACGGTGCTTGATGATCCACCAAGAGACTTTGAATGTTGATTGGTCCACCAAAGGACTTCCGCCGAATCTCCTTTTCTTCCTGGCGTATTCTCACGTGAACTTTTGAGTGCAGAAAAATGTTTTTTTTCCCCAAATTTGATCAAATAATGCGGACCTTCCAAGCCCTGCCCTCCACGTGATTTTTCTGCTACATGAGCTTAGTCGAATTTTCAACCATCACGAGTTCTGTCCAACTAATTAAATTCGTAATTATCCACTCTTGTCCGATCACCGCCAATTCGATTAATTCAAATGCAATGCGATGCTAAAGTAAATGCAAACTATATGAAATGTAATGAATATTTTTTATGGAGACTAAGGTTAGTCCCTAATTTTTGTGCAAATTTTTCATAAATGAACTAACGAAAATTTAGGTGTCAACAATATCCATATATCGAACAATAGTTACTCACATTTTAAAGTGATTCACATTATGCAGAGGAGCAACTTCTGTATAAGGAGATCAAGGAACTCTACAGATTTCGTACTGATACCGTAAGGTTTATGGCCCTACTATTCGGTGTGGTTGATCGAGGTTACGAGATGACGCTGTTTAGCTTCTCAGTCCCAATTATCTTCACCGACTTTGATCATTGTATATGAATGTGAGGAGAAGGGAATGCATATCGACTTACAAATCATTAACCAAGTTTGAAATTTTGGGATAGTTTGAATGTCTGATCACTGCGTGTTGTAGGCAGAGGTGGAGGAGTTGCAGAACAAGAACGTGATGCTGCTTATTTTGGACCAGACCTTGTCGAACGCAGACATAATAACCCACAACAGCATCTGCAAAAAGAAAGATTCCAATCCAGTAACTAAGAAATTGTGTGGGTTCCTGTTGCGGATGTTATAGATGACAAAGAGTTCGAAAAGAGGAGATTTCAGATGCCCTGGTACTTGTGCAACTCCGTCGTTGGCAATGCAGCAGCAAAGTTCATCGGGAAGTGTAGGCAATTTAAGCAGCAGACGAAGGTTGTCGTGTCGAATGAGAAGTGGGAGGTGGAGAACACGGGCGCAATGTCGGTGATACGCCTTTGGGGATCGAAAGCCGTCCTGTTCAAGCGGAAGAGGAGCGGCGAGCTGTGGGAAGAGCACAGCAACAACTGGCTCAAGCTTGTGGCAATCGACGCGGTCTTCCAATCTATCGAACAAAGCGTAAGTTACAAATGCAGTGTGGCTTCGATTATCCGAGCTATATTTTCAATCACTCATGATTGTATTCTTGTTCTTTTAACCAGTCCTGTGTCTTGATTGTTGGCCAGTTTGAAAGGAACGAGCTCATGTTCTTGTGCGGCTCAGCTGAAGACTCCAACCCTGTCGAACAGATTGGAAACATCCTGAGCAGTAAAACCTATGCCTCCTTCAACTTCAAGTTCTTCAACATCACCACCAACCCCAAAAGAAACCAATTCCTTTCCCCACCTCGAGAACTGCATATGCTAGAAGATGCTGGCAAACAAGGAGACGCACGATCCCTGGACGCTGAAGCTGATCGAGCTCCACAACAGTTACAAGACGCAAAGCGGATTGGCCATCTTAGCGTGGGGTCCGAGAGTGATCCTCAACACCAGTCTCCCGGATCTCTGGAAAGTGCTGTCGGAGCACCAATCTTGGATCAACAAAACGACTAACACACAGAATTTCGACACTCACTTCCTAGCGTGCTACAAGGAGGTCATAGTCATGCTGTGATGCTACAAATTCTCTATCCCCAACATGGTCGGCGACATACCCGAGTGGATCAAGTGCCCCACCGACAATTGCCCTCGGAACATGGGGACCATTGTCAGCTTCAAGTGCTGCCACGGTGCGCATTGACCAGCCAATAAGGCCGCAGAGCTCAACGCCTTCGTTTGGTGCTCCAGAATAAACACGAACTGCTTAGCTCAGACGCGTTTTCCCATCATTTCTTTCCTTTCCAGTTTGATATCGCTGTCCATTATGTGAGGTTGGAATATGTAACAAGGTTGTGTTTATATGCTGTGCACAGCTTGATGTACCGTCCATGCGGACACAGTGCGCAGCGAATAAAAGTTGTTCATCATCTGTAACAAGGTTGCAAGTGTAATGTGCAGAACTAGATGTACTGTGCATGCAGAATCTGTGCTACGAGTAAAAGTTTTCATCATCTTAAGAAGGTTCATTAGTTAAATGAAGAGCTGTTCACGTTAACAGGAACCACCTGAACTAAGAACCGCCCGGATTGGACCGGACTGGACCGGCCGATTGTAGGCAGTTCCAGAGGCAAACGTCTAGCTCCCGGTTCCTTAAAATTGGATCCAGTGACGGGCGGTCGGGTTTTCGATTCCAAGGTGGGAGCTGAACCGACCAAATTGGATCGATTTTTTTATTGTCATTAGTATTTCTTAAATAACAGCAGTGTGTAAAGTGTAAACTTAACATTATTTTTTGTTATCATTATTATTTCTTTGGGTCTTACTGGCTTCTGGGACACTCCTTTTTCCGCTGTCGATCGGTTGCCATCCTGTTTCTGTTGTGGTGGAAGGCAGTTTAGGGCTCTTTTCTTCGTGGCCATGGTTTTTATGGCGTAATTCGGCGTGCCCGTATGTATCCGCCGGTTCCGTTGGACAGCATAAAAACTGGACTGGACCGGTTTCTAAGTGGGGTTCAGCCTCAGGAACCAGACTAGACCCATTTCTAATTGGGAGCTGAACCGGACTAGGAACTGATCACTTCTGTTATTTCCTAAATGCAATCGCAACACACAATTGGGAGAACTCTAAAGGCTCCGGTCCAAAGTTGGTGCTCCGAAATTGGCTGCACCAGCTGTATTGAGGTTCGGTAACCCAACCGGATGGATCATGTGGTGACACCCTAGAGCCACGCGATCCAACGGGGTCACTTGCTATCACTTGCTAACAACCTATATGTTCCATCAGTGCATGCAATAATTTGCCTTGTAAGAGAGGAGTACTAGGGGGTTACTGCTCTGTGCTATCTCTAATATCTTCGGGAGGAGTGTCGAACCGTACTACGTAAAAGTCCTTTCTTAAGTTTATATGTATCGATTATTGATTCGGAGCTCATCTTCTTGATAAGGTGTCATTTTGTCACCACGTCCTATTCAGAACTTCCTGCTTGAGCCGCAACACAAAATGTGAGAATCTCAAAATTTTATCAGTATCCCGATAACCATTACTTGGAGCAGGTACCCATCCAATGGAGCTGGGACGGGCTCACTTAGCGAATAGTTGATACTTCATTAACGCCTTAAACCGAACGTTCTACCGGTGAGGGAGGTTCCAACACCGTCCAATCCCTTTTGCATACTACAAAACAAAAGTTAGGGAGCTTGCAAAAGATTGTGAGGGTCCAATAATACATGAGGAGTGATTCTTTTTTAGGATGAATGCACAAAGCTCTTTGAGCAACTAAGCAACATCAAAATTCTGTATACAAGTCGGACTTGGACTTCACATCACCCGTCTTTAAATCTCATTTGGTGAAACTCAGATGGCTCCCGAGATGGCACGAGCGTGTCAGAACCCTAGCCTCTTCTTTTCCTCCACTTTCATCCTCAGATCTTCCTCAGTTGGAATCTTGCCGCCAGCTCGGGACGTCATACACAACCAGGCCATTAACTCATCCTATGAAACAGTAATAGGCAAAGGAAAGTCATTAGGAAAAAAGACGAGAAAGAAGAGTCCAGTCAAACAATAATCCTCTTTCTTCTGTCAAGCATCTCATTTGCAATCCAATGGGCTAAAAATTCGTAGACGAGATCATCACAAGCTTCCATCCCCACCAGCCTTATAACTTCTTAAAGAACACGAAGTCACCTAGCATAAAAGCTTAGCATGCGAAACCGTAATTCAGCTGTTGGATATGGCGGATGATTAGCTATTACCGATAACCTGTCAGACCACCGACAAACCAATAGCGAAACAAGAAGCAGAATCTTGATATATTTAGATCGATGAATTATTAGGTATGACAACATCAACAGTAAACCTTTCTGCTCCAAATAGAAGAAAGCTGGACGATAGGGTCATCAGCTTTCTGCCATTACTTGCTCTAAAAAGGTTCCTCTTTTGAAGCTCCCAACACACAGCTACATCTTCTTGAGTTTTCATCATTCAAAGAATTTATCCATGTCTTTCATAGGCTTCCATACTCTGTTGATGTGAGCCACTTCCATAAAATGAAAATTCTGAAGGTTCCCAGACTCATCTCCTTAAATATGATGTCCTGACCAAATGATGATGTCAACATATTTTGCCTGTTCTATCCATTCATATTCCTTATGTAGACCGGCCTTTACCTCGAAGAAGTTGTCTTTACGACAATGCAACACTGCTAAGTAATCCATGAATCACTCCTCTAGTCTGATTGGCGTCCTTTTTACTTATTCTATAACTAGATTGATTTGTGTTATAGATACCCACGTAGCACAACAGTTTACCACGCTAAGTGCAACTGAAAATCAATTGTCAGTTTATACTACTGCTGCCACAGATTGGATGAAACAAGACGAGAAACAACAGAAGTGGAGCAAAATTCCAGAGTGGATTCAACATTATCATGATGGATGCCTTCATAACTCATAAAATTCCTGAGGAAGTTCCTCTGACGATTTAGGCAAAACGAAAAGAAAGAGAGGAAGGAAAGAAAGCACCCCAGGGATATCAGTGAAGGATGAATGAGTTAAGTTATTACCTCAAGAAAATCGTGGTTGGAGATGTATCGACTCTCGACGAGATATTTGACTCCACCAATGTTAACAGAGATAGGATTTCTACCGGATGTCTTTTCTCTTTGCATTCCTGCACATTAAGTAGCAGATGCCACAAACCTTCCAGTAAGGATCCCAGATATGGGTATTGATGGATTGGATGCATGCTGTCTGGTATTATAATTCCTATCTGCTGTCTCCAAGCACAAAAAAACATGTGGCGCCACTCCGCCACACTTTAATCTCACTGCTAGTATATCAATATGCTATAATCTCTCTCTTTCTCTCTCTCTCTCTCTCTCTCTCTCTCTCTCTTCCACCTTCTGTACAGAATAGAGCCCCCATGCCTCTCCACTGCCTGAGCCACTGCAGCCCCCATCCCCACCTACATCCGCCGCCCTGCTGTTGCCACGCTCCCCAAGACGAGTTCTCTCCATTGGTCTTTATCCCAGCAGCCCATCCCTCTATATGCCCCCATCCCTCTTTATTATACTCTCTATTTGAGCTCGATGCTGCCCTCGAGCTCGTTGCCAATGGTGGCACTCGACGTGGCATCAAGTTAGGCCTTGTCCACCACCACTGCTGAGCCATGGACACGGAGCTAAGCCTTGGCAATGGACAGAGGCTAAGCCTCGACCTAAGCCTTGGCCATGGACACTGGTGTCAAGCTAAGCTGCCTGTTTTCTGTTTGAGCTCGGTGTAAGCCCTGGATGCAAACCTCCAGATCTGGAGGCATGCCTCTAGATCTCGCAGCGGCAGCAACTTGACGGCAAGGTCAAGAGATGTTTGTAAACGCGAAAAGAAAAAAATGACAAAGGCTAGGACAAAAGAGGGGGTGAATGGGGAAAAAGACGGAGCAGTGACAGCAGTTGGACGTTGGCTACATGTCCTGAGATGTGGCAGTAGCCAGTTCTGAGTGTGGCATTGGCAACTTCAGCAGTAGTGACGCTGGGCGGCGGGCAGCAGTGCGGCGGTTGGGCATGGAAGCGGTTTGGGGTAAGGGGGGGAAAAAGAAGGGACAGAGAAAACTAGGGTTTTGTAGAATTTGGATTGGATGTGGTGAGGACTACAACTGAGTGGGCACATGTCACAATCTCAAGATGGAGACAGCAGATGGATTCACAACAGGCAACAGCTTATCAACATCCCAATGCAAAACATGTGCATTCAGAACATAACTTAGCCAAGCATATATGAAATATAACGGATGAAAAGAGTTGAATTTGAGTTGTACCAGTTATGCAAGCTACATAATAACCAGTTCCTCCAAGTCCTTCTTCCCACTTTCCAAGACGCAAGCGCAGAAAGAATCCATCAAGGTGCACTGGGGATGTCCGCGCACTCATCCACCTAAAATTTAAAGGACTGAGAAAGAGTTTCATCTAAGACCAACAATATCTCGATGAAAATCCGATTGTTGTCCATACAGAATGCCACACAAAGTTCCCTTTAAAGAGCACTGGGAAAACTCCCACAATAGCCAATTGATCCGTTTTCTAATTAAATTAAAAAAAAAAATTGTCCTATTCTGTTCAAGTTTCACCAAAATATTCCTTTAAAGAGCACTGGGAAAACTCCCAAAAATTGTTTCTTTTGACTATAACCGCAACATTATATGCAGCAAATTACAAGTAATGACAATAGCAATTAAGTTGATTGCAATTCTGTCCAAGTTTCACCAATATTTGACGGTGAAAACAAAACATGAGCTGGTAAACCATCCAAGCAGTCAGTTGTTTCGCTGGCAAATTTCACACTCTAAGAGATGGTTTTCTTGTCATGCTCCCTTATGTATACATAACCTTCGACGTGGCATACGAAATGCCTGATCCATGATGTAGTTTTCACTAAAACATATTTTTTATTTAACTCTCAACTCTCACGAACATTCCAGGCATTGTCTTAGAAAACATGATCTACCTGAAAAAGAGGTTCACCAAAACCAAGAAACCGTACCCAACAGTAATCACCATGCCTGATAATTGAAGACGAACTAATAGTTTGCCAAATGTATCATTCAAAGAGATCACGTAGTAAAAAGTTTGACTTACTTGAGGATACTGGTCCGAGACAGTTGAAGCATCTTTACCGAGTCAAAGATTGCTTTAGGCACATCTGATATATGCCGTTCCTCGAAATTTCCTGTTGTTGTGATTGCATTCTCTTTCAGCCTACTTTGAATGGGGCTCAAAGCACTGCATTTCCTAATCCAGTTTGGGTTAGGAATATCTTTGTCAGAGCTTGATACTTCCTTCAATTTCAAGTTTCCATTACAACGATCTACAAGGTTACTCTTTTGGTGCATATGTTTATACTGAAGCTGTGCTATATCAGAACAGCGGTGATTAATGACATAAGTACAATCCTGAGGTGGAATCGATTTTGCAACGACATTTGGACATGTAACAGCCCAATGATTGAGCTGATAACATCTAATGCATAGAGGAGGCATTTCCTCCACTACTTGATATGATTTGGCATTCATTAAGACGTCTTCCAGCTCAGCTTCTGCTATCTCTGAGCATTTTTGGAGACCATGACCTTTTGTTCCACAAAAGAGACAAGTTGCGCTACACCCAGCACCCACATCTAGTGGATTTGGCGGGATAATGTGCTTAAGGGCATCCAATCTTCGAGCAAACAATGAAGCCATTTCCTCGGAACTTTTAAGTCTCTGAGAAGACGAAAGACGGTTCACTTTGTGCATCATATGGTGATCATGACTATTCTGGAGCTTTCTGAAACCAAAGGAAGCTTCAATACCAGCAGCGCAGTCTTGTGGTTCTTTTCCAACACCATTAGATGGTTCTTCACTGGTACAATCCTTGACCTCTATATTTGTCGGATCTGGGTGACAGCCAAAAGATTGATTAGACTGAGCCGTAATTCTAATGAAATTCCCTGAATCCTCAACTGTTCCACCCATACTATGGACACAGATATCCTGCTTTTGTATAGAGCAAGAGGTCCTTGATGCAAAACGAGAGATCCACAAGCTTCCTAGAGAATCATTTCTGCAGCCAAGATTACTAATCTTCTCTTCTGGAGAAGAAGAATGATCCTCACCAGCTTTTTTTGAGTTTTGTTCCCCCAAAGAAAAGTTCGATGAATTTTTTGAGTTCTTATTACTTCCGTTATCCAAGTTGTCGAGACTCTTACGCTTTGTGGAGTGATTTTCACAATTCTCCTGAGAGACAGTAAATCTTGCATCTAAAACTTGAGTAATATTTTGACCACCAGCTCCAATTTCAGGAGTAGATTCGTCGAACATTCTGCATTGCAGCAGCAGCTTCTTGCTTGGGTTGTCATTCTCTGCTAGACATGCTAATGGATGCACATCTTTAGCACATATCTTGTTAGGCAGCTCAATTTTTGTAGATCCCTCTCCCACTTGACTAGGAAGCAGAAGTGTTCTCGATTCTTGAGCACTTTTATTCGAACAGTAGATTGATTGAAAAATGGACTTAAAACCCATATTCCCACCATGAGCATGCAGGTTTTGGCCACCAGCTACAAATGAACGATCCAGATGCTCATTTCCAGAACTAGGACCAGTGAGAGCAAGTGAGAGAGAGCCTGCCACGTCTTGATTTGTTTTTGGCAGGCCCTTCACCATGTTTGATATCCAATTCATGAAGGAGCTTTCTTGTCCAGCAAAAGAGCTTGAAGCAGTTTGGTTTTGAACATACCTAGCCTGTTTATTTTCACCAATCATATGTGCTTCAATGCTCCCTCTCTTCCTTCCAACTGAAAAAAAGCCCGTGCTGTTACAGCTTTCAACACTCTCATGGCTGTTGTCATCCTCTTTTATCAATCGTCCACTAGCATCTCCATCAGATAATGCCTTTTCTTTACCTTTGTTACGACTTCCATGGATTCTTCTGTTGCTAGAAACAAGTTTTCCTTTGTGTTGGATATCAGGATCCGGCATGGAGATGCTTTTGACTTCGGACGAAGATCCTGAGGCTACGGAATCAGCTGTTACATGGCAGATGTTTTCACTGTTAAGAGTTCTTATGTCATTCTCAGCTGTTGATTCTAGTTTGTCCATTAACGGAAGAATTGGATTACTGGTTTTCTTGCTTTCCTCTCTTAAAAATGAAGCTAGTTTGTCATCCTCTCCGCATGGAGAGAAAGCCGGAGTAGTGGAAGCTGTCTGTTCATTCAGTGGGAGAACTTCTGACACCATTGTAACTCCCATTGCCAATTGCTCATAGTTCATCGTGACATCTTGTCCTCCAGAGGCAGGATCTCCGTGGGAAACTTCATTATGTGGAGGATCTCCATTTTTACCACTAACCTGACCTGCAAAGGCAGATTCAGTAGGCATGAGTTATGAAAGATGAAAAACCAAATGCAAGCTTCTGCTAGAAGAAAGATTCTCACTGATCCAAAAGGTAGAGTACTTATCCCACAGTTGCTTGTGTTAGACAATAATGTCATTATTGCTTCATAACGTGAAAGAAACACGCAAACGAAACACATGAAAGAGAAAAAAATTTGGTACCTAGATTATCCAAAATCACATAAATTGCTTAAATTACATAGCAAATTAGCATGTGAGGTCCTTAGTTGACTATGGCATCACATAGCCGGGACATTAGAAAAGGCATTTCCCTTGCTTGTTGTTATTTCCAGCCTTTGCCCAACTAAACCACAACAATCCTCTGGCTCCCCATATCTTGAGCCTCTAATTTCAAGATTTCTATGTGAGAAAGGCGCATCAGCCTCGGCATTCACATCGACCATGGGATCAACCTTTTCTGAAAGCAAAGATTGTATCAACTAAATCCCCAATGTAAAGCATCAACTTGAGGGACCTTAAATTTTAATTGGTCAGACTAACTGTAAATGAGAGTACCCTTCTACAAGTTAACACATTACCTGATGCATATTTCGACCCTGCACCCAAAATGGGAGAGGGTTTCCTTTCTATGAAGCCGCAGTCAGCACATTTAAGACTTAATCCGCTGTGTGGAGACCAAACCAGCTCAGATAAGGGATTTGGCGCCACAAATGTCATGCACCCACTTGATCCTGCATTTGCACCTGCACTTGGATCATTGTTCGATATTCTCTGATTGCATTGACTCGAATAGTCCAAAGCAAGTCCTAACTCGGTCACAGGTTCAATTGTTTGATTTTCCAAATTCATCTTTTGCTTGATAATCTTCTAAATTGAAGCTAAAACCATACAACGAGATCCTTCTCCTTCTTCATGGTACATGTTTCTAGTTCATATCCCAAGGCATAATGACTGTGTTGTTTAATCAGTAGCCACTTTAGATATATGAAGTTACCTGGGAAAGTATACAAAGGCAGAAGCGATGTTATTTTACTCACGCAGCAAGAAGTTCAGACATGAATCCATGTAAAATACAAGAGATACTCAATTCATAATGACATATCGAATCAATATGGAGCATCTAGATCTTTCAGAGCCTCTGGTATTGCCAACTGTACAAAAGGATGCATATATATTTGACACCACTAAAACAGGCAACGTTCAGTTTCTTTTTATAGTTGTCTATTACAAAATCAATCCTCCCATTTGAATATTGCACTACCAGCAGCTTCCTTAGTTCTAACAGGTGTTGGACATGGAAGCTTCAGTTCCGTGTTCTTATGTGGTGTAGCTGTTTCACATGAAACTATCACAATGGTTTGAACATAGTGATTAAGATTCAGCCGAAGGTAAGAGCTAAACACTTCAATCTCTTGCCCAGAAACGGAGCATTAAATTCCTTTCAACTCCCAGAGATTTGGCCTTCTAAAATATAAACTCGTAACTATTTGTTAGCGCCAATTTGTTGCATTTCATTCATCTGACAGATGCCTTGATAAGGACCCCAAGTACTGGCATGAAGGACTTCAAGACTGCATATTTTTCTTTCTGCAGCGGAACTGAAAGCCAGCTAATAGTATTCCTCAAGATGGCCACCAGACACTTGGTTCAGAGTGTGGCAACCTGTAGTACAAGGCTTTCATCAATCGGTTACAGCACATATGCCACCCAACACCTCAGTCATCTCGAGGGTCGACTCTGTTGTGTTCACTTGCATAAAATCCATCGCAATTCTTTCAACAGACACAATGACTCTCCTCAAGCTTTTTCTTTTGTTTTAAGAGTAACTACACTATGTAGCTCACGAATTCTTATGCGGTCCTTTCACAAACAACGCCGAGTACTCAACAGCCTTTACATTTTGTCTTAATAGCAATTAACCATAGGTACAATTGTATTAGGCTACGCAATCACACTTAAAATATGCAATCAATCATAGCAATTCAGTCTAACGAAGATTTTGGTTGCCATGAGTTCAAGCCATCTCATACCATACATTCTGCTGAGCTCCGTACGCCAATCGAACCCCAACGTCACCGGCGCACCTAGACCCGTACTCCGCCCTAACAGACACATCAACCAGAACAGTAACCAAATCAAAGAATGATTCTACTACGTATCCGGCCTCGGACCATGTCGATAGCACATAGAAATCGAACCAGCAGCGCAGCATTTTGAGAAAGCGAAAAAAAAAAAAACACGAAACTCGACCCCGCTCTTCCCACACACGGCAAGACGAAGGGGACGGAAACAAGACGGCCGCGCCGGCATACCGATTCCCCACCCCCCCGGAACGGAAACGCGAGATTCCGGGCGGACGGTTCCGCAACGAAAAACGGCGACCACATCGCAATCCCGTAGAAATCTCCTTACCTCGTCGGAGCCTCCATTTCCTCGAGATTCTTCGCAGCTCCGATCAACGAGTCACTGGGAGCCCGAGCTGAAGTAGCCGAGAAGAAACCGCAGTGAAGAGAGAGAGAGAGAGAGGGAGAGAGGAGAGCTCCTTTGTAACTGTACACGCTAGACGCATGGCAGTAACCACCAAGGTGTCTTCCATCCACCTTCTCCTCTCTCTCTCTCTCTCTCTCCTCTCTCTCTAGCAATTCCAGAGATTCTGGACTGTGAGGTACAGAGAGTGCCACGTGGAGGCGGCTGACGGGCCTCCTTTTTTGCCCCAATTTTTTAATCAATAAAGAAAGGTTAATTCGCAGGGTGACGTCACGGGGTCAAAGAACCGACAAAAAACAAGTTGGGGCTGGTGTCCGTTTTCTGCTCCTTTTTTGTTTTGTTTTTTTTTTTTACCCCTTTTGCTACCTTTTTTTAATCCAATTTGGTCAATCACGTGTCACCCATAGGCCAACTACCGACCTCATTTCCTGAAATAGATGCTTTTTCCTCTTTTAATTACCATTTGACCTTTCAAGTACAGATTAAAAAAAGGAGGGTTGATTTGATTTAAGTGGATAATTAATGATGATTAAGACAGGGTTAATTAGTGGCACGTGCTGCCATTACGCCACCGAGGCCATCAACGCATGTGACTCGGCACGTGCATGGATCATCTTCTAAACATGATTGATTTGGGGGCACGCTTTTTTCGCTCCCGGCTAAAACACTCCCAACAAAAGTGTTGTAACCAATCTACCCATTATGGGAAAAAAGTACACTAGAAGTACTATAAATTTTATACGGCGTTCACGTGAGTGTCATAACTTTCAAAACCTTCACTTAAGTGCCATAACTTTCAAAAATCGTTCACTTGAGTGTCATGTTGACGTGAGACGCCGGAAAAGGCGACGTGGCTCGTCGGAAAAATGACGTGGCATGCCGAAAAGCCGACATAACACGTCGAAAAAGTTACTGTAGCACTCAAGTGATTGATTTTGCTCCGACGTAACACTTAAGCGAACGATTTTTGAAAGATATAGCACTTAAGTGAACGTTTTGAAAGTTATGGCACTCAAGTGAACGTCGTACATAAGTTATGATACTTATGATATACTTATCCCATCCATTGTGGGTCTCACTTTTAGTATCTTTTGTGCTCTCTTAATATCTTTTTTTTTTCTTATGCAGGTCTCACTTTCCATCATCTCCGTCTCTCTCCTTCTCTATCTTGCAGGCAATTATTTTCTCCACAAGGTAGTTCTCGTCGCCTTTGACGGTGTAAGTGGGTGCCGCAAGAGAGAGATTATTGCCTTCAAGAGAGAGAAAAAGAGAGAAGAATGAAGACGAAGCAAAGTGAGGCACGCAAAAAGAAACCAAAAAAAGATATTGACAGAACACAAAAGTTGCTGAAAGGTGGAACCCATAACGGGTGAAACGGTCGTAATACTTTTACGGAGGAGTGCTTTAGCCGAACTAGAAGTGGAAAAAAAGCGACCCTTAATATCCTCCACCTTTTTTTAAAGATTTGTCAGAGCACTTGCTTTGACTTTCTAAACCATACCGTATTTTTTTTTTTTTTAACCGGCAAACCATACCAATGAAGACAGTCATATTCTTATTACTTTAGACTCTAATCATTTCGCGTAAGAAGAATGATTTGAAAAATTATTCATTAAAAATAATCTCTTATATCGCTTGAAATAATTAATTAGTAAAAAATAAATATATTATCGATAATAATTTATGTGTAAACGCATTCATGTACAATAAACTTTTTTTTTTTCGTTCATCTATTTTCGTCAGCAATATAGTATATCACTTTCTGGAAAATATTTTCTTTAAGTAACCATGGAATAGTTACGTGTTAGAGATTTTAGTTGTACTTTCAATCTTATAATTAATTAATGGTAAAGACGTATTTATTCATTAATTAACCTATTCTTGAGATGTTAAGAATATGTGCGACGGATCCAAATTAGACTGAATCTTTAAATTGTTCTTAGTCAATGTATTATTGAGTGGATACTAATGATCATGTTGAGGTCGATGTGTTCTTAGTCGCACCATTAAGTATTGAATACTCGAGACAATGACGAGTTACAAGTCATTGGGTATTGTGATGCCCGAGTTAGAACACGGGTGCTTGTACCGCACAAATTAAGTAACGTGGCACACATAGAACGATTAGCAACATGGAAGCCTTTCAACGTGGTCGGTGGCTAATCATTCATGTTTTGGTCTAGTGTAATAATCCTTACACTCGACGCATAATGTTAACCCGCGTGTTAGATGGCTTTGGTTCACAAGTGGGGATGTTGCCGGTTCATTCATCCATCTCTATACTTGATGGTTATAGTTCGTTCACGTACAAATTTATGCATGTGCGCAAAATGGAATCTATCTCCTTGTTACATGAAAGAGAAAATAAAGATGTCCAATGCAATCTAATCATAACACCGCATTGAAATCTTCATCCAGGGTTATAACCGAGAATGAACAATTTATGTCTCATATAAAATTTATGTCAATTCAGTTTGCGTATATGATCGAATTGGTGACTTAACAAATATTCCATGATCTTTGCTCAATGGAGACATAATGATACAGAAGGATTGAATTGCACCGTTGCCAAAGCTAACGGGTTCATTACGTTCTTAAAGCATAGCTATGATATATTGCTAGATGTCAATCATAGCTTGTAAGAAATGGAGATTGATCGGGATAATCAATTGTCTTGAGAGAACTAATGTGTTAATACAAGTCTTACTACTAGCTCAGTGATGCATCTACGTATGTCACACACCTTAACCAATTCAGGATGAGTTGAGTGGGAAGGACAATATTGCAAATATATTTGCAATCCCAATAACCTAATTAAGTCGGGCTAAAATCAAATTAAGTGAGATGTAATTTTGTATTATTTGGGGTCAAGGACGCATGTGCAATGTGATGCACGCGCAAGCTCAAAGTGGACATATATTAGTATATCCAAAATACACATGCTGGTGGTGTACAATTTTGTTTATATAATAATGATAATTATTATTATTGTTATTTGTAAAACTTATATAGGTGTATGTGCATGTGCTGCATGATCAGCAACTATTACTGGTAGCACGTAATTGTGTGATCAGCAACAATTGTTGAAGAGATAGTCCAGTGTGCGTGTGTTATAATGTGTGCTTGAGAGCTAAAATTTATCTCTCTTTGTTGGTTTCGTGACCGAAAAATCGAGACTGAGGAGAAGTGTCTCTACAAGTTGCTAGCACAATTGAAGTTGTGGTCATCTGCAAGTTCTTTTTTCCATTCGACGTAAGATTGATTGGTGTGTCCGAACTAGAGCTTCGATGTTTGTGGGGTTCGAATTGAAGAGCATCCAAACCAAGTTATTTTAAGCATGTTATGAGAGGTAATTCATTTAACTCTCTTTGTTCTTAGGTTTTTAATTGAAATGCACAAATAACGCCTCCGGAGATACATATATGGGTTTTATTTCCTCTACATTTTACCTATGCATGTTACATATATCCCAACCGGGCTGTTGTGGTTTGATTTGCACCCATCCCATAAAAGAAAAAAAGAATCTAGTAGTGTGCCGATTTTTTGTTCTTATGGTCGAGCTGGTTTTTGATTTATTCAACAAGGATGTCATTCTTCCACTCCACTTTTCTTATTACAATTTGTTGAAGGTAAAGCAGAATGCAAATGCCGCATCATTTTCCTTTAGTCTCTCTGATAAATTTTTCTTTAGATTAGTCAACCTCGTGGAGTCAAGAAGTATTTCACAAAGGCAGAAAGTAAGTGTTTATTAGGTACAAACATAGATGGCGAGATAAAAGCATGAGTATTCGTCATGGGTCCATAGCTAACCTAATCTCATGCCATGCGATTAGGTAGGGGTGTCAAAAAAGCCTGCGCATGTCCAATCCTTCCCGACCCAATCGGGCCTGGCCTGAAAATTCACCCTAATTTTCAAGCCTTCCGGGCCGGCTTGGTATTGTTAGGATTGGGCCGGGTCGGGCCGGCCCGATTCCGGCTTTTTTTTTTCACCTACATTTTCTTTTTAATTTATCTTATTTTCATTTTTATTTTTAATATTTTTTCATTCAACGAACATTTCAAGTGATTTTGATTCAAAAAAAGAAAAAAAGAAACCGACCCGACCCGACCCGGTTCGAAGAAGGTTCAGCCTGGGTCGGGCTTGGCACTGTTCAGTTTTAGGCAGGCTTGGGCCGGACCCTGCCCGTTGACACCCCTAGATTAGGGACTTTAATTTCCCTTGCAATGGGACCCACAGGTAATGAATGATAAGATCAAAAAATTGGAAGAAGAAAAGACTTTTTGGTTAGACTCATGAAATTGGAACAACAATAGAACCAGATGGTTGGTTTTACGTCTACTGTCAGTTCTTCCTCCCGAATTATGACCCGTCATTTTGATAGATGGAGGTAAGCTAATGAACTCGGATATTAATCAACTCCATAAAAAAGTTATCGATAGGAACAATAGTCTTACTGATCTATTGACAACAAGTAGATCTTCACTAGGAAAATTAGCAATGTGGCAAGAGAAAATGGTACAGGAAGCCGTAGATACACTTCTTGATAATGGAATTCGCGAACAACCAGTGAGGTAAGGTCGTAATAAGATTTACAAGTCGTTTTCGGATTTAATTGAAGATACGGATTATTCGGGCCACTCTGTCTTTGTCGTAGAACCCTCTCCTTAAGTCCACGACAACGAAATGAGAATGAATGTCTTGCACGTACTTGTATACGAGTGTGATTCGTGCTTGGCACGAAAATTTACGAGATATTAGGCGATAAATTGGGTTTTTTGGACCAGCTTCAATATCATATTAAAGTTTTTTCATTGAAAACTTAAGTGATAAAAAAGCGATGTGTGGAGCACGTGAGTGCGTACATAACTATCTTTCTATTAGGTGAACTTTCTATGACTATCATGAAGGCCTAATACACTAGAAAACCTCCAACTTTGACTCTTGTCCCAATTCTATATTTTGTCTCATAAAAAGCCTTATAACTTTAAGTGTAGTCCCAATTATACACTAAACTTTTTTTTTTTTGTCCCATAAAAAAATCCTCAACTTTCGATCCAGTCCCATTCTTTCCTAGACTTTTTTTTGTCCCATAAAAAGTCCAATTCTACCCTAAACCATTTTTTGGCTTATAAAAAATCCTGCATTTAGGTCCAATTTCAATTTTTTGCAATTTTTTTTGTCTCATAAAAGATCACTAACTTTTACTTGATCCTAAATCTGCCTTTATTGGCTGTCCATCACTCACGGTCGGAGAGTTCGCACTCAAGACGCTCAAATAGCTTGTGCTAAAGAGTTTTTCATTTCTCGATTGTCAACGAGAAATTTTGGATGAAGGAGGTTTAATGGGAGCATATTTGTGGCTCAAGTAAAAGTTCATGCTTTTTTAAGAAACTGTAAATATTTTAAGGTAAAATTGAGACTAGATGGTAAAATATGGACAAGCTAAAGTTGGGAGTTTTTCATAGGAGAAAAAAAAGTTTAGGATAGAATTGGGACAAGATCTAAAGTTGGTTTTTTTTTCATAGAAAGAAAGCTTATGATGTTAGAATTGGGACTGAACCTAAAATTGTAGGTTTTTTATGAGGCAAAGAGTAGAGTTAATACAAAAGCTAAAAAATTGGAGACTTTTTAGGGTATTAGGCCCTTTCATGAATCTAATGAGTCGATCAAAGTTTGTTAGAGTGCTTAGATGAGGAGAAGAATGGTTAAATTAGATCTTCTAATTTATTTCTTATAATAGATTTTTTAAACTCTACATCTCTTCATGTTATAATAAAGCAAACTCGAACGAAACCTCAATATTTAACTTGCGTTTGAAATTCCCACTAAATACTCATGAAATAATGATTGGGCTTTATTAAACAACAGACAAACTGGCAATTTAAAATGTGAATATAATTGTCATAAAAGTAACTTCCCAAATAAATCTCTTCTATATTTTAAGTAATATTTCTTATCCTACAATCGAATACATACAAGTTAAAAGGGTTACTAGCACGAAAAACCTCGGACTGATATTCATGTGAAAAATTTACCCTAAATTAATTTTTTTACCACTAAAAATCCAAAACTAGTACACCCGCGATAAATTTATCATCTCTTAGTTTTCGTAATATTTTACCGTCAAATTACTGAGTTTGATAACACGTGACGCTTGACGGGGTGTATCGCTTTAGAGTTTTACGCTTTATTTTTCACAAATGTACTCGTTTGGGATTTTTCATGGTATTAATCCAATTTAAAAGAAACTAATGAACAGTGAATTTTTCATAAATGTATTGGGGGTTTTTTATGGTCAACAAATTAGTTTAGAGTAAATTTGTCATTGGTACATCAACTTGAGATTTTTCGTGATATTAACCCTAAGTTAAACACATTTTTTCTTTCCTCTGTTGCAATATTTTCCATATTTTGCACACGCATAAGTACGTGCATATGTTTCGACCAAAAAAAAAGTACGTGCACATGTCAGAGCTAAACAAAGGAAAATAGTCATCCAAAATGTGAACATAATCACATTTTAATTAACCTTTCACTAAATCTCTTCGATGCAGATTTAAAATCTAAATAAGTTCCTTATCCTACAATTAAATTCATATCATAAAGTAAATCAAATCACATTTTTTTCCTTACCCTACATTTTTTTTTTTCCTTATCTCTGTTGCAACCATATTTTGCACACGCATAATTACCTTTTAACTAACCTTCCCATAAAACTCTTCTTACATTTAAATTACTTTCTTATCCTACAATTGAATTTATCTCCTAAAATAAATTAAATCACATTTTCCTCTTATCTTGCTTTCTTTTTTTTTTTTCCTTTCCGTTGTTGCAATTTTTCCCATAATTTGCACACGCATAAATATGTGGGCATGTGATATTATAGTCTATTCCCAAACAACAGACAAAATAGAATCTAAAATGTCAAAATAATTACCTTTTAAGTAACCTTCCACTAAATCTCTTCTATGTGACGTTTTAAAATTAATTTACATTCGTACCCTTCAATTAAGTATATTTCCTAAAACGACTTAAATAACCTTTCTTTTCTTATCCTACATTTTTTTTCTCCTTTCCTCTATTGCAATTTTTTCCATATTTTCCACGCACATACGTATGTGCACATGTCATATAACACAGTAAATCGGAAATGAAAAAAAATAATTACCTTTTAAGTAACATTCCGCTAAATCTCTCCTATGTGACGTTTTTTAAAATTAATTTACATTTCTACCCTTCAATTAAGTATATTCCCCGAAACGACTTAAATAACTTTTCTTTTCCTTTCCTCATTTGCCATTTTTTCCATAGTTTCCGCGCACATACGTATGTGCACATGTCATATAACACACTAAATCTAAAATGTGAAAATAATAACCATTCAAGTAACCTTTCGCTAAATCTCTTCTATGTGACATCTTAAAATTAATTTACACTCCTACCCTTCAATTGAGTGTATTCCCTAAAAACGACTTAAAAATTTTTCTTTTCCTTTCCTCTTTCGCAATTTTTACCATCTTCTCCATGCACATACGTATGTCCACATGTCATATAACACGCTAAATCTAAAATGTAAATATAATTACCTTTTAAGTAACCTTCTACTAAATCTCTTCTATGTGACCTTTTTTTTTTTAAATTAATTTACATTTCTACCCTTCAATTAAGTATATTTCCTAAAACTACATAAATAACTTTTCTTTTCCTTTCCTCATTTTGTAATTTTTTTCCATATTTTCCAGGCACATACGTACGTGCACATATCATCTAACACACTAAATCTAAAAATTGAAAATAATTGCCTTTTAAGTAACCTTTTGCTAAATCTCTTTTATGTGGCGTCTTAAAATTAATATACACACCTACCCTTCAATTGAGTGTATTCCCTAGAACGACTTAAAAACTTTTATTTTCCTTGCCTCTTTCGCAATTTTTACCGTATTCTGCATGCACATACGGATGTGCACATGTCATATAACACGCTAAATCTAAAATGTAAAAATAATTACCTTTTAATAATTACCTTTTAAGTAACCTTCTACTAAATCTCTTTTATGTAACGTTTTTTAAAATTAATTTACGTTTGTACCCTTCAATTAAGTATATTTCCTAAAACAACTTAAATAACTTTTCTTTTCCTTTCCTCATTTGCCATTTTCTCCATATTTTCCACGCACATACGTATGTGCACATGTCATATAACACACTAAATCTAAAAATTGAAAATAATTGCCTTGTAAGTAGCCTTCCGCTAAATCTCTTCTATGTGACGTCTTAAAATTAATTTACACTCCTTCAATTGAGTGTATTCCCTAAAACGACTTAAAAACTTTTCTTTTCCTTTCCTCTTTCGCAATTTTTACCATATTCTCCATGCACACACGTATGTGCACATGTCATATAGCACGCTAAAGCTAAAATGTAAAAATAATTACCTTTTAAGTAACCTTCTACTAAATATCTTCTATGTGACGTTTTTTTTTAAAATTAATTTACATTTCTACCCTTCAATTAAGTATATTTCCTAAAACTACTTAAATAACTTTTCTTTTCCTTTCCTCATTTGCCATTTTTTCCATATTTTCCAGGCACATACGTACGTGCACATGTCATCTAACACACTAAATCTAAAAATTGAAAATAATTTGCCTTTTAAGTAACCTTTTGTTAAATCTCTTCTATGTGGCGTCTTAAAATTAATATACATTCCTACCCTTCAATTAATTAAATTCCCTAAAACGACTTTAAAACTTTTCTTTTCCTTTCCTCTTTCGCAAATTTTACCATATTCTCCACGCACATACGTATGTGCACATATCATATAACACGCTAAATCTAAAATGGGAAAATAATTAACTTCTAAGTAACCTTTCGCTAAATCTTTGTGACGTTGTAAAATTAGTTTACATTTCTACCCTTCAATTAAGTATATTCCCTCTCACCAAAAGATAAGATTAACTATATTCCCTAAAACGACTTAAATATCTTTTCTTTTCTTATCCTACATTTTTTCCTTTCCTCCTTTGCAAAATTTTTCCATATTTTCCATGGACATACGTATTTGCACATGTCATATAACACAATAAATCTAAAATGTGAAAATAATTACCTTTTAAGTAACCTTTCATTAAATCTCTTCTATGTGGCGTCTTAAAATTAATTTACATTCCTGCCGCTCAATTAGGTATATTCCTTAAAACGACTTAAATGACTCTTCTTTTCTTATCCTACATTTTTTCCTTTCCTCTTTCACAATTTTTTCCATATTTTCCACGCACATACGTACGTGCACATGTCATTTTTTTTTCCTTTCCTCTTTTGCATTTTTTTTTTCCATATTTTCCACTATGTGCACATTCATATAACACACTGAATCTAAAATGAGAAAGTAATTAACTTTTAAGTAACTTTCTGCTAAATCTTTTCTATGTGACGTTTTAAAATTAATTTTCATTCCCACCCTGCAATTACGTATATTACCTAAAACGACTAAAATAGCTTTTCTTTTCCTTTCCTCTTTCACAATTTTTACCATATTCTCAACGCACATACGTATGTGCACATGTCATATAACACACTAAATCTAAAATGGAAAAGTAATGAACTTTTAAGTAACCTTCCGCTAAATCTCTTCTATGTGACGTTTTGAAATTAGTTTACATTCCTACCCTTCAATTAAGTATATTCTCTAAAACGGCGTAAATAACTTTTCTTTTCTTATCCTACATTTTTTTCCCTTTCCCCTTTTGCAATTTTTTCCATATTGTCCACGCACATACGTATGTGCACATATCGTTTTTTTTTTCCTTTCCTCTTTTGCATTTTTTTTTTCCATATTTTCCACGCACATACGTATGTGCACATTTCATATAACACACTAAATCTAAAATGTGAAAATAATTACCTTTTAAGTAACCTTCCGCTAAATCTCTTCTATGTGATGTTTCACGGAAAATGAATGATTTGAAAAATATTTTCTTAAAAATGATTACGTATATCCCTTGAAATAATTAATTAGTCATTGAAAAATCGTAGTCATGGATGATTTTGTTTTGTTTATTCAATTTTGCAAGCAAAATAAACAATTGTCCTTAAGAAAATATTTTTCAAATAACTTATTTTGCGCGAAATAAATAAAGATACAGTAAAGAAATGATCACTAGATGGAATTTATTTTGATTGCCAGAGTTCTTACTTTCAAATAAAAAAACAAATTCACGACGAAACAATCCGAAAAATCTATTTTGGCGACGGCAGATAGATGAGCAGACTCGATCATTTCATCCTCATGACAGCTCACACAAAAAAAAAAAGCACAAACTATTTTTAACAATTTGGAATTTCGACAAGTTGGCATGAGATGATGTGATGGTAGTGGTGAGACATTTGACTTATGAGGATGAGGTTTTAGAAAGCCCTAAGACGATACTTTCAGAAGTTGGTGGCCCCCGAAAGTTTCAAGGACATTAAATGGGATGTTGTTGGGTTATAATGGTGTCCTTGGTCCAATCTCAATCAACCCAGGAATGATTCCCAAAACAACCCAACGCCACTGGTTTTGTCTATCACAGTCGTGATGGTCCTTTTCACACTCACCTTATCCGTTTTGGCAACGCATGAATTTTGTGGAACCATATGATCTTTTCCTACTTTACATTTTTTTCTCCCAGCTAGACAGAAGAAAAAGAAAATGGTTCCTTTCACCATAAAGGCCTTGATGAGATTAGTGATTGATTAGTATTTGTATGCTTGTGTGCTTCTTCATGATTCAGTTGGGCGATTGATTTTTTATTGCACTCGAGTAAAGAAAGCACAGCACATCAAGAAATGGACAGAGTTACTGCTCATAAAGTACTGGGAGAAGCTACTGATACAGGAAAATTACGAAAAAAAGTGTCAATTTAATCTTAACATTTTGCTTTGTGCCAATTTTTAATATTTCCTGTCAACTTTGGCTGGCGGCGCTGACGTGGTAATTTTTAATGATATTTTAATATTTTGTAATTTATTTTTTTTCATTTGTTATTTCTTCTTTTTCCTTCTCCTTCTTCCTCCAGCAAGTCATCGCATGGGCCGGTGAGGCCCGATGAGGCGGCTGGCTGGAGGAAGATGGAGAATAAGAAAAAAAAAACAAGAAAGAAAGAAATAAAGGAAAAGATGAAATTGAAAAAATATTAAAATATAATTAAAAATTGTTACGTCAACGCTGGCCGGTAATGATTGGTTGGATGGATTGAATTGACACAAATACAAAAATTTTAAGACTGAATTGGTAAAAAATAAGATTTATGATTGAATTGACAAAAAATATATATATTAGGACTGAATTGGAACTATTGCAATAGGTTTAGGACTTTTTTTTATAATTTTTCCTCTTTCATAATATACTGAAGAACTAACAAAAGTAACTTAAGAGAGTGTGAAATCAATGGCGAGATTAGTAAGATTTCTAAGTAACCCACTAGACCTGTCATTGGAGACAAATTCTGCCCTCGAGTTGGAAGCAAAATCAAAGACGTTGAGAAATCTGTAATAATCTGCCTTTAGATAGATACATAGATTGTTCCCATCCCTCAGGGAAACGTTCAGGAGATCGGTATAGACTCGATTTGTGTAGGACAGACTTGTCGATCATTGTTCAAGTAAAACATTTGATCTCTCAAGCCGATCATGCACATAATGAAACTTCAGCTCTATTGTCCTTTCTTTCTAGTGTTTATGTCCGACATGGCGACAATCTAACTCATGAAGTTGGGTGAGAAATTTATTGCAAGTCTCGACCTTAGTCCCAACACATCGAGTAGGGAATTATTGAGTGGGCGGTGCTGGTTTGCGAATGTCGTATTGTTTGAGTAGGACCGGCTCAGTGACTAACCGACGATGACAAAAATAGTGCTGCGTTTCCCTCAGATTGGTCTACAGCTACACCTTGGAGCGACTTCGGTGACAAAAATATGCTATTGTTAACTTATATAAGTTTTACAATTACCCAAAGAAATTTTTTTATCGATGAGGTAAGAGTTCCAGGATAGGATTGATAATCTAACCCAGCAATGATCATGCTACTTAGAATATTAGCAGCGTTATGAATTTTATTGGGTCTTGGGCCGAACCTTACTGATTTTACTTGGTTTTAAAAGACTCAATCATCCGCTAGATCCACGTTGCTGCAGAGATTGAGGCAGCCGATTGAATCTGGATCACTAAAAGATACCACCTAATGGGACGGATACAGAGACAGCATCCAGAAAGAACTTGGCAATACAAAAGTCTGTCTTGATTCTCAGAATGATTCTCCACCTTTCTATCAATTGCAACATAAAGAATATCAATACAGACCGCTTCGATGTATCGCTAAACAGTAGTGAAATGACAACGCTAATTTCTAGATGGTGATGAAAGCCGGCCACCGTGCTGTAAAATGTCCAGGCATTCTTATTAACTCAAACAAGTTGGAAGAAATAGTACACATGCCTGTCTACGGGGTTCAACAGGTGAGATCCAGGTGCACCGTGAACGTGCAATAGGATTCTCCAGAGTCGAATATCAGTTTTGTGAAGTGTATCTATAGGTAAAGCGCCGCGACGAATGAATCAACGGGATAGAATAATACCAGCTACCCCACTAGCCAAGTCGGTAAAAATTGATATGTTGTTAGGGACGACAAGATAAAGGGATCTATTGTAAATACAAATATGTAAAGCATATTTTCTTCACCATCTCCTCTCACCTCCGCGCAATCCTATTGCCCGCTCCAAGTAACAATGCTTTCCCTATGGCACCGGTATGCAGTCCAAACGCAAGAGCCACGGTTCCTCCTATGACAACCCACTTCCAATCAAGCCCATTGTCCTCGTGTCTCTTGATTTCCATGCTTTGGTCTCTGTCCTCTTCCCCAGAAACTGGTTCCGTGGAATCAGAGTTCCCGTCGAAAGAAATCTTCGTCGTGATTCTTGCCATCAATGCACTCCTCGACAAGGAAGCTTCTGTCTTCCTTGCGTTTTGGTATCCTCTCATGCCAGAGTGTAGTTTCTTCACCGTCCCCCACATCCCATGCCGAACTCCCAACTTGGCCACGTCTTTGGGAATCCCCATATCCTCGTAATGCACGAGAGTAACCTCACATGCAGAGAACTGTCCATCACCTTTACGAGATTCCACTGGCAGATTATGAAAGCAAAAACAAATTAGTAGACAGAATTTTTTCCTTTAATCCACAGAAATTTAGTGGGATACAGGTACATGGCTCTCTAATAGTGCATACCAGCCTTGATAACCCAACTAGAAAAGTAGAGCTCGACACGCCTTGGCTTGTCACGTTTCGGCAGGCCTGGGTATGGCACTCCCTGTAAGGTTGACAAACATCAGTCAGTGCCATAGCCAAATTGGGAAAAGATAAGACATGCTATCCCACTCTTTTCTCCAACCATTAGTCAGCTGACTCATTGCTCATCTACAGCTGGAATACAAAAATATGACCCAGTCTTCATCATTCACTCACAAAGATCCAAGACTCAACGCCACTTGCAAAGCTGTAGCAATACCTAGACAAGCAGCACATAACCCAGACTTTGCTGGATCATGTATTCGACTAGAGGCACACATGCTAAAGCTCTATAACTTGCCTATGTGAGAAATCACAATCGAATAGAGTTTTGACGACTTAGTAGAACAAGACAAAACTCTAGTGAGAATCATTTCAGTGGGGGCCCAACTGAAAGTCAGAAAACCTTTCAGAACAGAGATAACTGGGGTAAATTCAGCAGACCATGGGGAACGAAGAGGAAGAAATGTCATCACATAATGTGCAGACCATGAAAATGTTTAATACCCAGTCCTAGACAGTTAAATTCTACAACATGAACGTATCTGATCCTACATACCTTTGTCACACAGTAATACGTCTTGCCAGCCTCCCATATGCGTCGGCCAATGATATACTCACGATCACTACAGAAGAAAGGAAACTGAAATAGAAAGGTGCAATTTTGTCATTATGTTGGATTGTCTCTCGTAGGAGAAAGAAAACAAAAAGAAGGCCAAATGTGTGTGTATGCGTGCAATTGTCTCCCATTTACAAGCTTGAAAAACCTTTTTTATCCAGTGAAGAATCATTGTCCCTGTATGAGGGCATTCCTCCAGGGTTTTGAAGTACGAAAGCATAGGATCCCATTTTGGCCGGAACTCATCATCCCAAAAGAAATCTCTAACCACTTCCGCAGTTGCATCCTCAAATACAGTTCTGCTGCGAAAAATAATAGGGCCTGTCTGATACACAAAACGCAAAATCAGATAATGAAAAGAAACGGAAACAAGGGTTCTGTAAATGCTGAGAGCATTGAAAAGAAACGCATTGGTTGATTATCTGAAATGCATCTGCATTTCCTGCTACACAGCACCATCACTCTTGATATCCATGCACCAATAGCGACAATCACAGTTGACATGGGAAAAGGCATCAGCTGGCAGCAGATTAAAATCCTAGTAGCTAGCACAATTCTAAATGCTTTTTACACATGACCAGTGGTTGATTTCAACCACATACTGCACATTCATAAGTGATCAGAAAAATATCATGTGGATACCAGATAACAAGCAGCAAAATGCATAGTATGTTTAGGATTTGCTCAGAAAAAGCAAATTTTGCCTTTCTCTTTTCATATTAAAGAAAAGAACATTATGAAAAGCTTTATAAGTATCTAAATGGTCAAAACCACACTGCTCTAAACAATAAATAATGGGAGACACTACTAATTGAAGCAAAACGTACTTTGGGTTCATGCCGCCAAGCTTGGTATGCCATGTTAGGCGTGGAGCGCTCCATCATACTTTGCCACTCCATATCTCCTTCCTTCCCTTCCAGAAGATGTAACAGATGCTCCAAGTCATTTTCCGTCACAATGTCTGACTGTCCTCCAGCAAGCCTAGTTTCCAGACCGTAGAACAATAAAGTCGTAAGCTGACTCAATCAAGATACAAACCAATATCACCAGGAATAAATGGAGTGATCAATTTCTACAAGGACGGCAATAAATCAAGGAGTATGTGGTTAACCAAGGACCCTAGGAGGATGAGGAGACTGATCCATACCACAAAGACAAGAATTTCTGACCAATGAGCTAAGAGAATATATTGTCCTCTTCCTTCATTGGCATGTTTATGGCCAACACACACTCATTTCAAAGCTAGATGACTCCGAGGTTCATCTATGACCATTAGTCATAACTCAGTGTCCATGTTGCTATAACTCACTAAGAATAAACATTACCACTCAAAGCTCATCAAGTGAACACCTTCATCATATGGAATTACATATTCCTATCAAGCTATTAAACAGAGAAAGACTCTTGAAAGCTTCAAGTTCATATATCTCTAAGTAAATACATGCCATTCCCTATCCAAACAATTGGTGGGCAACATCTACAAATCATCAATCCTGTGTATCCAAATTTTTTTTTAAGTTCCCCAAAGATTAGAATGGGATCTTCAAACTTTTTTAAGTAAAGATCTATTGACTACTTCCTAATAGCAAAGAGCAACAACTACATCAAAGTCGAAACATAAATTTAGGAAGCAAAAGTGGAAGAACGGAGCCTGCTCAAGGCAATACCAGGATTGCCTCTCCAGAGCAATGTCTATGTTTGTGAGGGAAAATGATCCATATGCTTGGCCAATTGCTAGATTTTAGCTCAAGCCAACCAAAAGAAGCAAAACACATATTAACACTCAGATTATCCCCAAGTGATCAACTGTGAGAATGAGATTGATCAGCCAATGTAACTCCTACATATTCTATCACATTTCCAAAGAAGCTCCATATTCTCCACAATCACTTAAACTGATTGCCAGCTATAGCCTCTACTCACAAATGGAACAGTACCGAACTTGCAGCATTTCAAAGACACAGATAAATATTGTCCCCAGCACACGATGAAAAACCAAACATTCTCATGCTGCATTATGGTCCATAACATTTCATATCTGCAGGATCTCCACTTATAACAGTTTCCTCACTTGTGTGTGTCATTGAGGATAAACACAGAGTGAAGGGGCAGTGATGTCTGTCTAACTCTGCATCAAAAGAGATGTCTTGAAACAAAACCACAAGAGCTATATAACAATTCAACCTTCCAACCTGTTTCCCGCAATATGTCTAATTCCAAAGGAACAACATTCCACAGAATGTAGGATTCCACGGGCATGACTGCTTGTTAATAAAGAGGGAAGTGGTCTATGAAATTTTCCATTCTAGATTCCACCAAATCTTCTTCATGATCTTAGAAACAATCAACTTGTAGACCTACTTCATTTGCATTTCATCCAAACAACACTATATCCAGAGAAAGAATCACATGCCTATATACCAAATGGTCAGAAAGAGACAACTGGATCGTAAACGGGTTCTAGACAGTGCTTCAAAGCACTACTCATTAATAGATGGATCTAAATTTGAGAACTACAACAAAGTCTCAATTCATGCACCTTCATCTCATTTTATTGTGCTTTCGTTTCGAATTATCTCCGTATCGTATTCATGTAGTATGATATATTATAAATGGAAGGTGCATTTACTCTATTTTGTTTTTTTTTTTTTTTTTTTGCCGAAGGGAGGTTGATTTAGTCATTCTTGGTATCTTACAAATTCGCGTAAAGGTAAGGTTATGAATTGCTATAGATTTTGTTTCTCGACCTATCAATAAGAGCAATAAATAAAAAAATACGCAGCTACATCGATTATCACACTTAACTAATTTTGGATGGATGGATGAATAGATGTTTGATGATTTGAAGGACTGTTCACGATGTTTTTTCACATTATCAGATATCCCAAAGAACAGATTATGCCAAATTATGCCAGGGAGGTTCATGCTACAACAATAGATATTGAAAATGAGTCCATTATCATATAGCAGCCAAGCTGCAATTAACAAAGCAGAAACAATATACCAGCAAAGGAAATTAGGAGGAAATACTCGAGACCTTAGGGTAGATAAGCTAGAGACAATGGTCACAAGAATTGAATTCATCAAAGTCATACGATGAGATAGATGCCCAACGACTAAGATGCATAAAATTCATGTTGGTGAAGTCCAATTCAAAAGTCCCCTCACTTATTTGAAAGAAAAACAATGCAATAATTCACTAAAAGTCAGGCCACTTGCTGTCAGCATGTTACTTCATGCCGGCATTGTTTCCACCACTCCCATTAGCATCGACTACAGCATTGTCATGCAACATCCACACCTCATTTCCACCAATATTGCCTACCAAATTTCCCAGGGGCACCATTGCCCTAAATCCACCATTGCCTCCTTCAAAAGGCCCATTATCAATTGCCCTGTTGTTTCCGTTGTTGATAGCACCAAAATTGCCTTGATACATGCCCATTCCCCATTCGACATTGCCACTGCCAGCATTTGCAAAAGGGCGCGCCACCATAGGAGGAACAACAATACCATATCCATTGCTAACAACATCCCCATAAATCGACGACATTTCATGTCCATTGGCGATGATTTGAGCATTACTGTGATTCAGTCCTATCCCACAACCACCATTACCACTGCCATGATCATTGTTGATAAGAGGAAGCACCACCCCATGACCATTAGTCACGGCTCCAGGATTCTCATTGTGTTGCCTCATGCCATAACCAGTGTCGGTATCGACTCCATATATACCTCCTCGAGGAAACACCTCACCATTTCCACCACTACTACCTCCAGTATTCCGCTGGTTAAACAACCTCACTCCATATCCAGTAGTGCCATCGCCGACACTGCCTCCAGCATCTCCATTAGGGCACACCATTCCAGATCCACGGGTCATGTGTCCTCCATACCCTTGATATGGTGTTGCAGAATTGTTGCTCACACTACCTCCAACATGCCCATAAGTCACCAAAGGACCTCTCCCTGGAGTGACTCGACTAAGGCCTTGAGACAACCCAATATTATTCCCACTGCCTCCGGCATCTCCATTAACAGGGCCTATACCATTGGCCCAATTGCCACTTCCAACGCCAACATTCTCTTTTGACAAATTGAAGGCAAGGGCTCGATTGGATGAACCGGCACCACCTGTCAAACATGCCAAAGGGTACAATTCGTCCTTTTTGCTACCACTGCCACTACCAGCATTTCCAGACTTCATTATATCTACGAACCATTGATCCAATGAAGAAGATGCATCACCTATATTGTCGCCATTGTTGTCGCCACTGCCTCCTTCTTTAGCCTCTAGGATCATTTCCTCCTCAACCACCGGGCCTTCGATTGCTGATGGAGCACCTCCAGATCGCGGTGCGCCGTCACTTCGTCCGAGAAGTTCAATCTTTCTTTCGATTTCTTTAGTCTTTTCATGTACATAGTAGAATAAACTGCACATCTCATCATTAGCAAATTCACTAGTGGTTTTACCAGACAGATAAAGTTGTTGCATGAGGTAGGTATTCTCTAACTCCTTGTTTTTCACCGCAAGCTTTTTCTTTTGCCCGATTAACTTGTTGATCTGCTCCTTGAGGTAGCTTTCCTGGTTCACCATCTTTCGGCTTCTCTCCACTTCAGAGAAGCTTTGGTACCGCACAAGGAGTTGCTCCACCTCTGGTCTAGATGGCCAAAAGACAGGCTCATTGCTGTCTGGAGAATAGACAATGGCACACGCGTTCACACCGCACAGAGTGCTCAACTCGCTCACTTTTTTGATAAGCCCTTGTCTCCTTTTCTTGAGGGCAGCTTTCCTAGAAGTATCATTTTCTATGAAAGCAAGCTTAACCTTCCTTCTTGCCATGGTCAATGGTTAGCTGAATTCTCTTTTTTCTCGTGATTTGCAACCAAGGTGTACAAGTGCATTTATAAGGGGGAGGTGGGTGTCGAGTTCAAGTGATATTCTCCAATTTGAAGCAACTTAATTAATTTCTCTTCTCATGGCAATTCAAATTCTTACGATATTTGAGTGTGAGATCTACATTTTTTGAAATTTAACGGAAAGAATTTCATTGCTACAAAATGCCAGGATTTAAGGCCATATCTAGAGCATCGCAACGCGTTTTCCATTTGAGTGGTCGGCGGTAAAAGGAATAGTAAGGTATTAATGTCTGGAACAGCTTTACTTAGCACTTATCAAAGGGAGGGAGGACACCAATCTATGAATTATGTACATGACAAGGAATATAGATAGTTATACTTCACGCACTGATTTCTGATAAATCATTGATCAATTGATAAACAAAGGCACTAGATTTTTGAAGACTTATGATCACTATTAAATATTTACGCCTTATGTAAGTTGCTTTATATTGAATGGATTATTTTCTTTTTACGGCCAAGGCAACGCTATCATCAAAGTTAGCCTCCTCAAACCCTAGTTTGACCAGAGATAAGAATTACAGCAAGTATCGTCAATTGAATTGGCCATTACGAGGCACAATCAATAGCTCATTCATGACAGCATAAATTGACGGAATATTATAATAACTTTTAAAGAATTGCTATCCGATGATATGAATACACAATCAAACTAAAAGTACGGATCCATCACGCGCTAAATCATTCTCATTGAAAATATCCATGAATTTGCTCCTTTCTCAGCCAATTGGCCAACTCTGTAAGTCAAAGTAGACATATTGATAGATCTAAGTTATTGAGCTCCGGAGATGCAGAGAAGCAAATTCAGTGAACTACTTGAGTCAGGTCTGGTCCTCTGGTCAGTTTCAACAATTCAAAAAGGAGGAACTAACAATGAAACCTAAATTGATGTTACACCGTATTCAAAACAATGTATTCAAAGAAACTTGTGGCAGAATTGATACATTACTTGTTCATAATCTTCTAATGATCAGGAAAGAATGTGAAACCTCACAAAGGGCAATTTGACTCATATCAAATACCTCTAAAAGGTTAATTAACATCTAACATAAACCTCATTTTGTCGAAGAAAACTAAGTCACGTAAAACTATTAAGAGTGGCAAGACAGGTTGGAAGGAATGAGACACAAAACAGAAGCCAATATCCATCAACCCCAATTATGCATTCGATCAAGTTGACATTGGATACTATTATCACTCCATACATGCACGGACTTATTTTGCTGATGTAACAATTCAAAATAATCAATCAAGAACAATGGAGAAACAACCACATCCTCAGCTACCATGTTATTGATAAACAAAACAATCAAACATCCGAAGTCTATTCTCTACAAACACATAACTCAACTCCAAAAACTTTCTTTTAAAAACCATTTAGACGCAATTTTGGTGATATTTCCTCATTCCTGACATAGAGCGTTCGCCTTCAAACAAGCACCACTCCAATTCAGTTTCCCAGGAATAACAGACCCATCTCGACTCCCCCTAAAACTAACAGGGACACCAATAAAAACCAAGTCACAGCTCGACTGGAATGGCTATAGGCTATAGCCTTCTCGTCGCCACAACTAGTCAAAGCACTTAAATGCAGGGATGAAATCCAACTCTTCTACGCAAACATACATGATAGCTTTCTCGTCGCCAGAACTAGTCAAAGCACTCAACTGCAGGGATGAAATCCAACTCTTCTACGCAAACATACATGAGCTCAGCAGTAAAGCATCAAAATCAAGTCATTAACCAGCAAGGAAAAGCGATCAAACAAACACGATCAAGAAAGAAAATCATTGGAGCAAATCGAAGTTGGAAACTCACTTGACGGGGTCGCCGCTTCTCTCCACGGGATCGGACCCCACCGGCGAGGCGGCCTCCCCGGCGGACTTCCCCTTGTTCCTGAAGTTGAACCAAATGGCGCGGAGGGCGGAGAACGCGGAGAGGGCCGTGAACGCGAGCCAGAGCCGCCGGGCGCCGAAGCCAGGAGGGGCGGTCCAGAGGAACCGGAACTTGCTGCGGAGGCCGAGGTAGAGGAGGCCGGTCCAGCGGGGGCGCCAGGACCAGCCGATGAGGAGGCCGATCATGACGGCGAGCCAAATCGGGACCGCGCACAGCAAGATGTCGACGAATGTCTCGGTCACCGACGGCTTCCTCAGGAAATCGGCGAGATCGAAGAACGAGGTATCCTCCATGATCCCACGCGGTCACGGGACGACGGTGTCTCGAGCGACCGATGGCGTCGGAACGGAGGGAGCCACACGTGGGGTTCCGATCGTCCGTTTCTGACGTATCGTACCAGAGGGAGGACAGGGAGAGGAGAGAAAATGGCATGAGAGAGAGAGAAGAGGGGTTGGTCGGGATGACGTGGGAGTGATCGGGACCGTTGGATTTAGGTGGCGAGCACGTTTAAAGAAATGCGATCGGACGGTACGAGGGCCTGTGATGGTTTGACTCGTAAGTAAAGACAGAGCGAGAGAAAGAGATTCTTCTTCGATCGGAGATATTCTTGTCAGGTGAGAGACGGGGAGAAATGATTAGATGGGCTACGTCATATGGCAGTTCGGCAGGTGGAAAACGGGTTGCTCTTGCATCCTATGATCGGTTTCAGGATAAGTCGGATTCGAGATCATAGTCTCTAGCTAATCTATATGAGCCGGTGAAACCGAATCAGTTTATATTTGGAACATTCTTGTAACTAAACTAGAATCGAATAGGATGATTCCATTTCGATCCTCAACTTGTCGGTCGAGTGGCCTTGTGCGCTTGCTTAAAATAGATGTCATGGGTTCTTTTCTCTCCAATTCCATTGGAAACATAAGAATTGCCAACTGAGAATCAAAACACTTAATCGAGAACATAGGAAGTGGGACCTAAATAGGTTGTGAAATGCCAGCTCCAGGATTTCAGAAGAGATAACCAGATTGATTCTTCCTAGAATTGCTTGGAAATGGTCAAGTAAGATCGATATAATCCAGCTCTCAAGTTGAACCGGTCTGATCGATAGCTTTTAGCCAGACTTGTCAACTTTCTCATAGTTATTCCTTAAAGTATGATACCCTCAAATGGGATGAAAATTTCATACTTTTTAGAAACTTTTGATAGTCGATCACTCCTCATCTGTTGATGGACATAAATGAGGTAGGGGCCATGCAACCGGTTCGATTCTATCGAAAAATCGGAGGGGCCACCCATAAAAATAGGTACGGTTCTCGGTTGAACAGGTTTGGTTCTCTGTTCCAAATTTTTAAAGTCGATACTGTCTACGTAGGTCTCAAATTCTCTGGATGCTGAACCTACCTATCCACCCATCCATGTAGAAAGCAATTAGAAACTATTTTATAAAGTTGGAAAAAAATGATTTATCTTTTTTAAATGAGCTTAACTTTCCTATTACTTTATATTTCAATTTATATTGTACCAATATTTTATTTTGAGCCGTTTTCTAATACTATTTTGCCGTAATTGCTATTTGTATTTCTTTCTTTCTTTTTCTTAATGAAGCAAACGAAGAAGGTAACCGGCTCCCGACTAGACTTTGGAATTGGACCGGACAAACATGGCAAGTTCTAAACTCCAAAAACTAAAAGTCATATCTAATAGGCTAGAATCAATCCACTTTGAAACCAATCACCGGACAATTTAGATTTGTTGAGACACATGTGAGAATGTCGTACGGATTGGAAGATTCGCATTCCTCAAATGGACAGCATAGGTTGTCGGACCTAACCAATTATCAAAATCCTTCGGTGACGATTTGTAGATGGATTTAGGGAAGTAGGGCCGATTTTGGAGATGTCTTTCCATGTACGATGAATAGTGCTAAGTACTGAAATACGACTTCGGCCTCTACCAATTCTACTTATGAAATCTTGCCGCCGATAATCCGGCAAGCTCGAAACGTTGGCCGGACCATGGGTCGTTAAACGCCACGCCTGATGTTCCCTCTTTTGATTTCCCGAACATAGACAACTGATCGCAACCGACAACTCCTCACGAGATATCCGATGCCGACGTTAGAGTAAAAGAGCATCTCTCAGTTCTGCACCTCTTGTTGTCAATTTTTTGCAGTATTGCAATTAAGTATTTAGTGGTTCCGGCGAAAACCAATCCGGTTCCCGGTTCCACGAAATTGGAACCGGCGACAATCGGTCTTATTCCCAGTTCATTGTGCTGAACCGGTCTAAGTTTGCATATCTCCTCTTCTTTTCTTTTTCTCTTTCCAGATGGAGTAGTATAGAGGAATAAGCGCTCCTTGGAGGCTCACTGTCTGAACAAACAAATCCGTCTTATTATAAAGTGATTGACCATGTGAATATTTTTGTTGCTTTGTTAGTAGCTTGTGAGGATTTGTCTGGGCTGACCCGTAAGTATAAATCTTCATTTTGAAAGCTGGGAAAATTACCAAAAAAAGTCCTAAACCTATTGTAATTATATCGATTCAGTCCTAAACTTATTAATTGGACCAGTTTAGTCCTAAACCTTTTACATTTGTGCTAATTCAATTCATCCGGCCAATTTTAGCTGAAAATTGCTAACATGAACGCCAACCATATTACGTGGCGCAGCTCATGCCGACGATAATTTTTTATTAATATTTTTGGAAATTTTAATTTATTTTTTATGTTTGTTTTCTTCTTCCTTTTTTTTCTTTTATTTCTCTACTTTTCCCTTCCGTCTTCCTCCGGCCGGTCGCCGGACATCAGCATCCGACCCGAGGTGAGGATTGGCGAGGTTGACCTTGTCGGCCTCCATCGAAGCTCGTTGTCATTGGGAAAGGCTCAACCTCACCCTCGCCCGACCTCCCCGGCCCTGGTCTCTAGTAGGTCGTTGGGGTCCGGCAACCATTTGTAGGAAGAAAGAAGGGAAAGAGAAAAAAAAAAAAAGAGAGAGAAAAATTTGAGAAATATTATGAAAAATTTGTCCACGTCACAGATGACCGCACTACGTAGAATAGACGGCGTTCATGTCAGCGATTTCCAATTAAAATTGGTCAAATGGACTGAATTGATATAAAAGCAAAAGGTTTATGACTCAATTGACGAAAAGCTTAAGACTGAATTGGTACATTTACAAAAGGTTTAAGACTTTGTTGGTCCTTGAAAGCGACTTCTGTTTGCGAGGATATGAACTCTGCTGTCAAGGCTCTTATAAACCATTTAGAGCGGGGATTTGTTGTAATGCAAAGTCGGGCCACTTTGGCGCTAAAATCCCAGGATGTTTTCCTTTCAAATTAATTAAAACAAAAGTCTAAATTTGGTAAGTGGAACAAGCGCTAGGGTTGGAGAGGTTCAATGCTCATTGGATGCTCGATTAGCTAGGACTACCTCGGCGGTGCGCATTCAAAGTAGTAAATTGTGCGACTAAGAGAAACAAAATATTGGATTAAATTGGAAGGCATGTGATAATCGGTTTCCGATTCATTCCTGAGTTGACCTTGAAACCGGTCAGGACAGACTCTTGAGTCAACAAGGTCAGCTCTCAATTCTACAAACTGGGAATTAGCCCGAACTAGATAGGTTTTTCGATTCCAGAGTGGGCTACCACTTTGGAATCGATCGCCCTTAATATATTTCATTTTATTTTCCTTTGTTTTTAATGTTCAAGTTCAGCAACTAGTTTTGGTCATAAACTACTCGTGCTTCACTACACTGTTGCCTCGTTGAGGACGTATGATACTCTACCCTGTAAAAGGATCGATCATTTCCATTTGTGAAAAATACCTTCTCATGCATTCTCCGCTCATTTTACTACCTACTTATTAATTTTGATTGCAAATTCTTTTTTCAATATCATGAGCTTAAGTCTTCATGTGTCAAAGATAAAATTAACTTCAAATCGCACCTTCTCTGTACAAGGGACTCTTACCGAATGGAAAATCGAGGGATTTACTAAAGTTGCACAGATGTTGAACCATCAAGCCTTCAGTCCAATTATATTAGAGGAAACATTGTTTTACAAATCATTTTTTTTGTTATTATTTTTTTCAATGACACTATAAGTAAGAAAATAGATGATTCTGAACTGTGTTTTCGGTTCAAGTCAGATGCTGTTTGGGTTTTGGGTCGCAGCGAACACATACCCAAATTGTTTTAATTCACTTCGGGGATCACGAAAATCTGAACTGAATCGAACCATTCACGGCTCTAACCAAGCAGAAGCATGTCATGAGCTAATAAAATATACAGTAAGCGATTTGAAAATTGATGCAGAGTACTTCATTCTGTATTGACTTACCATGGCCTTTTTTTTTTTTTTTGTTGCGGAGACTTAACATGGTTAATTAGATAAAAACCACAGGCAAATTTCTCCCCCCCTAAGTAATAAATATTTTAAATTGACATGGTTGAAGGCAACCGTCGACTAAATTAAACTTTGTCATGACAACAAGTGAGTGTCTATACTTAGATGTGTTTGTTTGAGTAAAAGTGTTTTTCGGACTTTCACCTGTTTGGGTTCTCCGAAAATGATTTAGTCAATAGAAAGCACTTTCCTATCAACAAAAAATTCATGCACAAAATTAGGAAAGTGAATTCCTAAGTCTAAAGAAGTGAAAACACTTTCCGGCAATACTCTTTTCAAATTTTATAATTTTTTATATTTTGTACTCAATTTATTTTTCTTTTTCTTCTTTTCTTTTTTTTCACCCTCCGCCGGTTCTTGGGCTTCGCCGACGGCCGATCGACCGGCAAGCTCGAGCTCACTCAAGGCCAGCAAGCCTCGAGCTCACCAATGGCTGCCGCCGGCAGGTCCCGATGGAGAAAGAAAGAAAAAGGAAAAAAAAAAAATAATAATGAAATATTTGAAAATTTGATTTTTTTTCCTGAAATAAAGTGATAAGATTGAAATCATTTTCTAAATAAGACTCAAACACTGAAAAATATTTTCGGTCACATATTACCAAACGAAGAAGAATTAACCATTTTTCTGAAAAATGATTTCTCAAAAGGTATTTTCTTTTAACATGAAATTTTTCGTGAAATAAACGCACCCTTAATCACCTTAAACCGTGGTCAACACCACATCAATATCACCTCCGCAACACAACATGATTGTAAGTGTGCTGAAATGTCAAATATTACCCCCTAGTTTCAATGAAAACGTATAGAAAAAACAGTTTTCTGTGGAGTAAAACATTTTCCTAGATTGACTTATTTCTGCCCAAATAAAGTAAAGAATACGATAAAAACAGTTTTTTTCGTAAATCATTTTTCTCGACACAAACACAGCCTAAACATCATTTGCCTCCATCTCGTATCCTCGTCTTCATCCTTATTGATTAGATATAGGCCTGTGTATGTAATGAACTTGAAAGTGAGTTTAGGTGGTCAGTCACGTTTTCACAAATAACAATGACGGCACATGTCTTCACTATTGATCCTCTAAGTATCCTTTCTTTCCAATGTTTTATAATATAAAAAAAAATTACCAATTCTTTCATCTCATACAAACTACACACGCATGCATTTTTTTTTTTTAGTCAAAATAATTAACATTTCATTCACTTTCTGAAAATACAAAAAAAAACATCCTAGATTAATTGCAAATCAAGATAAATCCCACAATTTCAAAACAAAACAAAATAAACTCCAAATAACAAGAAAAATCATCATAACAAGATTACATGACAAATCCTCAAAGAGCATATCATCTGTGACTTCTTTACACCAAAATCGGTGGCCGATCATCAAATCCGTGCACGAATTTGCTACGAATATCTCCATCTGTTGCTATGAATTTGCTTTTGGTGGTGTGTGTCTATGTTTGGCGTTCCCAACATTATCACCAAGCAGAGTAAAAAGGTGGAACAAGCACGGTTCTGACACCTATGAGGGCGAAACCTTCATGAAGTTTCTCCGATCTTCTTCGAAATTGGACTTGTTCACTAACAAAATCCGAGGAGAGTGAAACTCTAAAAACATACACGCAAAAAAAAAAAAAAACCCCACAAATTTAAACTAAATCAGGATAGAAATCTGCCTCAAAATGGGAGAAAGAAACTTCCAAATTTAGACTAAATCGGAGAGAAAAGTTTCCAAGCAAGAGGAAAGCCAGAAAAGGAAATAGAGAATGAAAACGGCCTTAGAAAATGGGGAGGGAGGGATGTAGTTCAAACCCTCCCCTCCATGGCGGTTGAAGAAGAAAGTGTGTGATAATAAGAGGGAGAAGAGAAGAGGAAAGAGAAACATTAGGGCCGGCTGACAAGGATGCTCTTATTTAATTAACTCTTTGAGAAACGTTCTTACGCGTGAATAAGATTCTTCTCTTTTGAGTAATTGGATGTTTTTAGAGCATATGGTTGATTAATAGCTCTCTTTCCCCTTTTTAACTTTCATCCTTTGAGGATACATCGCACTTCAAGATGATCATCTAAAGAGTGATGATACATAGAAAGAGGGTTACTGTCTAATCTTCTAAGGAGGTGATGTCCTGAGATTATTGGCGATAGCTGGGATAAAAACATCAGGCTCTGTCATAACCCTATCTTCACCTGAACTCACTGCTCGTGCAAGTTTATTACCCTTTCATGTGCATTATTCATAAACTAGTCTCAGTTTATGAAGTGAATAGTGTAGTTTTAAAAGCTAATTGTTAGGACATATGTCATATATAGAGCTGTCAATAGTTCGGATTTCTTTGATACCTGCATCGAAAATTTCGGTCTTGTTCTTGCAAACCACATCGAACCTGAACTCACTCAGCTTCACGTTGCCTTTTTTTTTTCTTTGGCACAATTATGACACCACAATTGCGCAAGAAGTTTTCGGATTGCTCTTGCGCATCAAGAAGTATGACCATGTAACTATGATGTGAGTTTTGATCGCTTAGAATAAGCTGTACATGACATCCAGGATCGAGTTAAGCACGCTTCAAGTATAAGAATGTGATAGTCTAATAAGAAATCAATATGAATCCTAAGTGTCACTTTCTTACATCGATACCACTCCAAAGGAAGACTCATGGTTTAATAAAAGAAAAACTCCGAAAAGAATATGAGAGAGGGGTCTATCTGCCTGTCCCCTTTGTTTCCCGAAAAGAGAGAGCTTAACTCGAGGACGGCGTAGGCGTCAAGTGAGAAAGGTCTCTTCTTTCCTTTCGCTTTATCCACAGATCTGAAACTTATCACTTAATACATGCTGAGGAGGTCCAAGATTCACAAAGCACGATCATCACAAAGTAAATTAGTTTTAAGGAATACAAGTAAGACAAGTCCATGCATCTTTTTGCTCAGTAATTTTGTTTGGCGGCCGGTTATGTCAAAATGAAGAAGCGGGGATTACCTAAACTGGTGGCTTAGGAGCTCTTCTTGAACCGCAGACGCTTGCAAGATTCGACAAACATTCTGACACAGAGAAAAACGAAAGATGACGAGTCGCCCAAAAAAAAAAAAAAAACAAGAGACCAGAAAATGACTTGGGAAACTCACTTCCAAGGCACATCTCCAACCAGCATCGAGTCACCATCTTTGTCCTCATAAGTTAGCAAATATTCATCACCATTCGCTGGGTTAACGATCTTCCTCTCACTTGCATAATTGCCTGCAACAGTTTCCCAAGAACCCCATCAGAACTAATCCACAGATAATCTTGTACATTCTTGATTTTTGCGGTAAAATAACTTACAGAAGTAGAAGCAAGAGAAGAGCTCCTCAAGAGCGGTCGAAAGCTGTTGGTAACTGCCGCATGCCTCCAGATCGACTTTCCTAGAGAGAAGAGCTCCATCCACGGCCACCTTCACTTTCTTCGTGAGGGCTTTCACTGGTGGTCGCCCCACAGCTTGCGTCCTATGTCAATGTCACAATGATTTAAATATCAAGATTCAACGTGTTTTCTGGATGAGTCTTGAACATCAGTGTTCGAGAGAGGGGTCCGGATAAAAAATCTTACTTGGCAGCGGGAGGCTTAGCGGCGCCGGAAACTTGGTCCTTCATCTGTGCACCGGCCTTGGAAGAACTTTGGGCTTCGTCTTTACCGGCAGCTGATGCGTTGAGATCGAGATCGAGAGTCTTGGGAAATCCCCGTTTCGCGCCCGACTTCCTCCGTGTCTCGCCCGGCAGCCCTAGTCGGAGCTCGGTGATCTCATCCAGGCTCATGCCCCGATTAGCGTCAACTTCCGGCGCATTCTTCACCTTCGCCTTCCATCTTCTCTCTTCGATCTTGCAGGTTGTGCTTGAAGCGGAATTTCTTCTTGTTGAGTCGCCTTTAGACAGCAACATAAAGAATAGAGACCCGAAATGATAGACTTGACTAACGCGTCTAGGTTAGTGTCTTTTGGTAGTTCAACCAACTTTAATGCTTGATCAGAGAGTGCTGATGGCATCAAGTGTTTCATTCTAAATCTTCCATCAGGAGACTCGTTAATTCAGTATTTCTACACGGTACATGTCATGGATATGTATGTGAAAATTTAAAGGATTTGCAAACCCTTTTACCACTTTTAATCACCCACGAAAATAAACTATATCCATCTCAGACACACGGATCACCGTAACGAATGGGCATGTGATGGAAATTTAAAGAATTTGCAAACCCTTTTTTTTTTTACTTCCATTTTCAATCACCCACGAAAATAAACTACACATAAGACACATGGATCATGTTAATGAGTGCGCATGTGATGGAAATGTGTGTGAAAATTTAAACGATTTACAAACTCTTTTTCCATTTTTAATCATTTGCGAAATTGATTAATGAATTGTCACTATTTATGGCCTAAAGACATTATCATCGTAACAATTGTTAGAATGCACGTATGAGTTGTGTTAGAAAAGTCATACATTAAAGAATTGATATGATGTGAAGCAGTTAATATATCCCCGTTGGCCCATAGCTTATTGGCTTAAGCTTTGTAGGAAGGTGAGTCCAACTAGTTATGTTGACGAACTTAGTTTTGGACTTCCTCTTGGCAATCTTCCCGAGTGAAGATATAGGACTTTGAGTGGATCCAATTGGTTATGTTGATAGTCTCGAATTTGGGCTTCCTCTTGACAATATCTCCGAGTGAAGTTAACGGACTTCTATTGCGCTCTCCCAATAATAATGTTCCTTTATTCCCTAAAACATGTAATTAGAATTTCACAATGTTTGCACCCATCAAGGATCTAGTCACCAACCCAATAAATGGATACGATGTATTTAGACATGTTGGAGGTCCAATGGAATATTAACGTGGGAGGTTCTATTATTAAAGGACATGTTGGAGGGAAACTTTCGAATTTCACGATGTTCGCACCGATCTAGGATCTACTCACCAACCCACTAAATGGATACAATGTAATTGGACATGTTGGAGGTCCGATAGAATATTAACGTAGGTCCTTCTTATATTATAGGCATTTTCCTAGCTTTCTGTCCCTTTTCATCCTCAGTGAAAATTCTGAAAATTTCAAACCCTGTCTTTCTAGTTTTCTAAGGATACCTAACAATGTTAAAAGAAAACACAATCGATATGCACATAAATATGGAAATTATAAATAACAGTTCCTTTATTTTCAAAAGAAATTACTAGTGCAGTGACCCGGAGAAAAAGAATTTGTCAAGACCTTTTCACACTTTAACCGCTTGGCAAACACAATGAGAATAATAATTCTCAAATTAATATACTGGAGACAAGAAAGGTTGCAATCGACAGCAAAAGTTCAAAATAGTAAAAAGTCTGAAAGTCTTTCAAGTGTATTTAATAACCTTTGGCTTCATAGAACCTGCGATTAGTCAAATTAATAATTTTAATCGAGTAATTAAGTGGGGACAACGTAAAAATTTTCATTGCAATGACCTGGTCCACATGTTTGGGTGCTTGTGTCGTATGACGTTTTTGTCTTGACTTCGGGTGTTGCGGTGCATGCATGGCCAACTTTGGACAAAGTAAACTGATACTAGTTGCGAGGAAACATGACATTATTCCCTTCTTGAGTAATCACAGAGATTCTGACCAAAACAAGAATGATTATTTTTTAAAGATGTGTTCTTTTAGAATATTTAAATAAGGGTCAATACCATGAAAAATCCTGAATTGGTATACATGTGATAAATTTACCTCAAACTATATTTTTTATCACTAAAAATCCCAAACTGGTACATCCGTAACAAATTAATCTCAAACTAATTCTTTTGATCACCAAAAACTCCAAACTGGTACATATAAAATAAATTTGTCCTCTTTTAGTTTTCGTTAAATTGGGTTAATACCACGAAAAATCCTAAAATTGATACATCTTTGACCAATAAAGGGTAAAAACCCCAAACGTGTATATCGGCAATTGCCATATGTCATCTAACTCAGTAATTTGATAATAAAATATAACGAAAACTAACGGAGGGTAAATTTATCACATGTGTATCGGTTTGGAGTAAATTTGTCAAAAATGTACCAATTTGGGATTTTGAGTGATAAAAAATTAATTTGAGGTAAATTTGTCACATGTGTGCCAATTTATAGTTTTTCGTGGTATTAACCCTTTAAAAAACTTAAGTACTTTGTCTTTATTTCTTTGTTCACAAGCATTTCATACATTAATCATTTTGAAATAGGATTTGATCGGGATCTGAGGAGAAACCTACACAAGTGGGTAGGTAAAGAATTCCTAGAGACGTGAGGCAATTTTCTTTAAGGAACTCGGCAAAATAGCCATAAATTTACATCTTATACTTCTATCAATTCAATTATCCTTTCGACGATCAACTTTTCCGATAATGATATCTGTGCTACCTCGTATTGTCATAATATCGGCCAATTTCATTCTTTTAACTCAATGCATGTAATTAATTTATTCGGAGCTATTAGAGCGAGATCCACTTTTGGAGAATATTAGTCAAAGCAATAACAAGAATATGTTGAGTGGAACATCTCTAGTCTCGCGTCCCTAGATATTCTCTACCTACCCATATGTGTCGATGACAGTGAGGGGTGCAATACTTGTTAATATAGATGGATACGAAAAGCTTATATTTTCAACTAATGACCTGATTTTTATTTTATTTTATGACATTTGTAATAAATTTCTTAAAAAAACATAACATTTCCGCCGCAGTGAAATGAGGACAATGCGAATCGCAACTCGCAACACGAGTGGAACTCGAATAGACGCTTAAAAAAAAGGCGAACATAGATAAACTCTTGATATTATTCTCGAAATCAAATAAAAAATTCTTCTTTACAATTGAAATAAAAACCAACATATGAATTTCAGCTTCATACAATTTCTAAAGAAGTTATAAGTCAAAGTAGGAAAACAAGGTGATTAGAGAAAAGAAAATAAACCATCCAAGATAAAATCTAAAACTATGTATAACAAAATAAAAATACAAAATGAAACCAGAATGTTGGTGAATATCCAGCCTCTCGTCCTCAAAAGTCAATATAGAGACTTTAAACTTGGGCTTCAAGCTCGCCCTTTTCAATCCAAGTCAAGCCTCATCGTCCACGACACCATGATTCTGCGTTAAGGAAGAAACAGAACCTTGAACAAACCCAACTTGCGGCCGGGGAGGGCTTCGCGGCTGTCGCCAATCTACGCAAGGGCTCACGCCTCTTTGGACGCAGAAGAAAAGAAAGAAGGAAAAGAAAAAAAGGAAACAAATTAACAAAAATTGAGAAATTAAAATCTTTATTAAAAATATTATCCACTAGATTGGAATTACATGGAAGCATTTTGAAAATATAATTTTTCAGAACATTATAGGAAACAAGTTTTCTTAGATTGGGTTAAGTATGAAGGTATTTTAGCAATATGAGTTAGGTCGAATATGGATCGCTAGATTTGTGTTACATGGAAATAGGTCAATTTTGATTGAACCATTTTCGATCCGACCCAAATCCACCCGTTTGACAAGTCTAGCCGTGGGACACTAACCCGGTTTGGCTCATCTTGAACCTTTGAGTGTTTCTAGGGCTATCTCTTTCATTATCATCACGAGGAAGAACTGCATGTTCGTAAGAGAAGATACAGTGTCAGTCAAAGCAACCCCGTAGAGAGACTAAGGTCGAAACAAGACACGTCATTTAGAAAGATTTGCTTGTGGTTTCCTTGGGATTGCTCGACTGAAAATCTTGGGGAACTTTTTAATTGGACAAAATCAGAGAAATTAGACCAAAATTGGATCAAAATCGAATCCGAATTGAACCGGTCAAAGACATGTGGAAAATGAGGTTAGTCCGCTAACGCATGTTGAATGGTTTTGTAGGGTGAGAGTTTTAAGAGGCGGAGCAAGTGTAAAGCCCTTTGTTTTGTAGGTGGTATGCGGATGTATGAAATCCATGTGAGGACTATACTAAAGTGGTGATTGCTTTAAACTTAATGCATGTTTAAATGCCTTAGCAAGACAACTTTTGCACACACAATCCGCGAACAAAAGTCCCACTTCGCATTGGGGAGCCATTAGGAGTTATTGTGAATGGAACCACATGAGTAAGACGTGGTAATTCATTTGCAATCTCGCTCACTTTGATGGGTAAAAAGTGCACCATCTGAGTTAGTAACGGACGGTAAACTCTTTTTACTAATTATACGAAGACCTTAGCCTTTAATATATCCCGCCTTTTAGTGTCGAAACCTCACAAATTTACATGCGTATGACCCTTGTGATTGGCATAACCCTTCCTTGTTTAAATTAGTAGTTTGTAATGGGGATTCGCTATCACCCTACTTCAATAATGCCTTTTTAGGCTTAGATATTGTTGGATTATATAAATATTAAACCACGCCTTCTTCTATCAGCTTAAGCTTTTAGAGCGGTTGTCTTTGGTCCCATCAAATCTTACATGGTATCGGAGCGGGTGGTCCCGAGTTCAAATCTTTCCAGGCCCCTGTTTGCCTCCCCAAATGAATATTTCCACGCTTAGTACCAGGCAAAAAGACCAGACGAAGCGTGAGGGGGAGTGTTAGAATATATAAATATTAAACCATGCCTTCTTCTAACAACTTAAGCTTTTAGAGCGGTTGGCTGTGGTCTTATAAAATCTTTCAGATATAATGGGGATCCCCGAGTTTCGTGTCATCCCCTTGCCGAGAGCTTTTGTGGACATCTAGGAACGACTTGCGCCGAACCAACAAGCCTACGCATTTTCAGTTCGGATTAGATGCGGTCCGATTTAGGTTTTAGGTCGTAGCGAACACATTCCGAAAATGTGTTGGTTTAGTTCGGATATCACATAAGTTTGAAAGGATCGGAATGTTGACAGCCCTAGCCAGCAGAAGCACATCATGAGCTAACAAATGTACAGTTCGAAAATTGTTGAACTACACTTCATTCTCTCTCCGATCTTACAGGTTGTGCTTGAAGCGGAATTTCTTCTTGTCGAGTCGCCTTTAGACAGCAATATAAGAATAGAGACCCGAAATGATAAACTTGACTAACGCATCCAGGTTAGTGTCTTTTGGTAGTTCAACCAACTTTAATGCTTGATCAGAGAGTGCTGATGGCATCAAGTGTTTCATTCTAAGTCTTCCATTAGGAGACTCATTAATCTAATATTTCGACACGGTACATGTGAGCGGACATGTATGTAAAAATTTAAAGGTTTTGCAAACCCTTTTCCCATTTTTAATCACCCGCAAAATAAACTATGCACATCAGACATGTGGGCAATGTTAACTAGTGCACATGTGATGGACACAGTACAAGTGACAGACATGTATGTGAAAACCTAAAGGATTTGCAAAACCTTTCTCCCATTTTCAGTCACCCGCGAAAATAAACTGTACACATCAGACACACGGATCATGTTCACGAGTGCGCATGTTAAGCACACTCAATGTGAGATGACACGGATTTCGATATTTTGACGACGGAAAGGACAAATAACGCGAGTGCAATGAAGATTACAAAGTTTGTTTAATTGACCGTGTTGTTAAGAAACCCCTAATTCTATTGTAGAACGAATTGCAAGTCAATATGTAATGGTCGCACGCATATTTTAGTTATCCTTTTCCAAGTTATTAATTACTTTTCCTTTTACAAAAGCAGATTATTAAATGAAGGTTCTAATTCAGTAATGTAACAGTTGTATTATTCCCACCTGGCAGGGATAGTCCGTGAGCACTCGAACCAATGAAGTTTTACAAGTTGTTTCTCTATTTATGTCCTAAAGAGATGATCATGACGACTAAGGTTTCTTCATTTCCCTGAAACAGGTAATTAGACATGCTGGAGGGCAACCTTCGAAATTTACGATGATTACACCAATCTAGGATCTAGCCACCGTTCCATTACATGGACACAACGTAACTTCAAGTTGGCATCTTCCAAGAGAACACTAACGTAACAGGTCGTTTTTTTTATTTTAGAGGCATTTTTCTAGCTTTCTACAACTTGTCATCCTTAGTGAAAATTAAACTTTTTTCGCGAATAGGCGGCTCATAATCGTCTTCTAACATTCTGAAAAGGAAGTTGCTAGCATAAAAATATGATATTACTATCAGTTATTTTTAAATCACACAATTTTCCAATCAATGAGTACTTTATGCAAAATATGCGGCGATGGTGTGTAGATTTTGTGGTTGAGATTGTCTTGTCCCCGATAATACTATCAGGAAATCATCTCCCTTTTGAAAATTCCAATTCACCTGTCTTTCATCAATATGCACGTCGATTTGGAAATTAGAAATAGCAGTTAATTTATTTCCCCAAAAAAAAAAAAATTACTACCGCAATGACCTGAAAAAAATAAACGAATTTGTGAAGACCATTATATACTTTAACCACTTTGCCACCATGATGAGAATAAGAACGTCCAAATTAATACTCTGGAGACAGCAAAGGATGCAACCGATAATTCAAAATTGTAAAACGTTCGAAAGTCTTTCGAGTTTGTTTAATAGCCTTTGGCTTCGTAGAACCTACGATTAGTTAAGTAAATAATTTTAATCGCGTATTTAAGTGTGGACAACGTAAAGTTCTTTCATTGCAATGACCTGGTCCACATGTTTGATTTCTTATTGACGTATGACGTTGTTGTCTTGACCCAGGGTACAACGACGAGTGCATGCATGGCCAACTTTGGACAAAGGTGAACTGATAATACAGGCGACGAAACGCGCCATTTATTCCCTTTCTGAGTAATTAAAGTGCATTCAAAGAGATTCTGACCAAAAATTTAGTACTTTGTCTACCCTCCCTCGTTCACATGCATTTCGTACATCATGAGTTGACAAGAAGATTTGATTGAGTATCGAGGAAAAACCGACACAGACAGACAGATAGAGAATATCTAGAAGCGCGAGATAGCTTTCTTTAATAAAAATTGGCGAAATAGCCTCAAGAAAAAGAATTTATATCTTGTATTTCTATTGTATCATTTATCATTTTAACGATCGCTTTCTCCCATTATGATATCTATGCTACCTAGTATTGTTATAATTTCAGCTGATTTCGTTTCTTTTAACTTAATGCATGTATCTAATTTATATGGAGCTATTAAAACAGGATCCACGTTTATGAGAATATGAGTTGACGCATTAACAAGAATATTTTGAGCGGAATATCTTTCGTGTCTCACACCCCTAGAGATTCTCTACCTACCTACATGTGTCCGTAAGGAGTGCAATACTTGTTAATATAGCTGGATAAGAAAAGCTTCTATTTTCAAATAATCCCTTGATTTTTTTTTCATGATATTTGTAATCAATTTCTTTAAAAATATAGACACGGTGAAAAACGAGGAAAGCAGTTTGGTTGAGACCAACAACCGAAGGAAGAGCACACCTTGGGTCGGCAGTTTTCGGAGAACGTTCTGCTTTGCCAGGAGCTCCTCCACAACTATCATAAGGGCGACAAAGGTAAACGAGTGGCAAGAAAAATTGACCTCATGAAAGCTTATGACACGGTAAAGTGGGAAGCAGTGCTTGGGGCTCTTAGAGCTATCAATACGTCTCACCCCTTGATTGTTCTGATAGATCAATGCATAACTACAATGAGGTTTTCATTAAACCTCAACGGTGAACAGGTTGGCTACTTTGCTGGTACCAATGGACTACGAGAAGGTGACCCACTCTCCCCTTACTTATTTGTCTTGGTTATGGAAATTCTTAACAGAATCATCATTGAGAAAACAGCTGTGTCGTCTTTCAAGTATCATTGGCGCTGCAAAACGGAAAGAATAACTCACTTATGCTTTGCAGACGATTTGTTTCTGTTTGCTCACGGGGATGCTGATTCTGTTATTTGCCTTATTGATGCACTTGATGAATTTGCAGACCTCACAGGACTGCGCTTTAACCCTAATAAATGCCAAATATTTTTCTCTGGGTTAACTGAGGAAGAGAAGGGCATTATACTGGATCACAGGCCTTTCCCTGCAGGTACTCTCCCTATCAGATACTTAGGCGTTCCTCTTGTAACTAGAAGACTTCTGCATGCAGATTGCAAGGGTCTAACTGATAAAATCTTCAAGAACATAGAAGGTTGGGGCATGCAACATATTAGTTATGCAGGTCGGTTCCAGTTGGCCAAATCAGTACTTACTGGATGCAAATGTTTTTACTCCCAAAGCAAACTATATACGAAGTGGAGAAGAAGATTAGGCAATTCCTAGGGGCTGGAAATATAGAAGATCACAGATCGCACAAAGTTGCTTGGGAAGTCGTTTGCTCGCTAAAAAAGCAGGGAGGACTAGGGTTGCTCGATCTAAAATTATGGAACAAAATTTCGCTAGGCTGCAAGATTTGGAATGTCATAAATTGTCCGTTTTCTTCCATATGGACCAAATGGGTTCACAGTACCAAATGCAGAGGCAACCCGATTATGCAGTTTGAAATCAAGAGAAGTATGGCATGGAGTTGGAGTGGTATGCTTAAATTGAGAGCGGCTTTAGCTTCAAACATGTCTACACATAGATATTGTTGCAAGGAGATTTATGATCAACTCAGGAGTCGCAGACTGAAGGTGGAATGGTTTCAATTGATTTGGAAAGGTGGTGTCAGCAAACACAACTTCGTCGGCTGGCTAGTTTGTAGAGATAAACTACCAACAGCAGAGATAATTTCGCGGTGGATGCCTGAAGTAGACATACGTTGTAATTTTTGTCGGCCTAGTCTGGAAAACCGACAATACCTATTCTTTCGGTGCACCTGGACAGGAAGCATATGGCATGCTATCCTCGCACAATTTCGAATTCGATGTTCCGTAGGTAGATGGATTGATGAACTCCAATGGATGATCAAGGCTACCAAAGGTAAGGACTTGGTGGCGAGGCTTCTCAAGGTATCCTTCCTAGCGACCATATATTGCATATGGATGGAACGTAACTATAGACGGTTTCAAAACAAGTCAAATGATGTTCTTATCATCCTAGCTAAAGTTCGTAAACTTGTTAGAGGGCAAGCTTCTCACTACATAAATTTTAGACCTTCCCAGACCAATGTATTATTGGGTACAATATGGAGACTCCCCCATTCCATTTATTCACGTTCTTAGTTATAGTTGTAATATTGGGGAATGCCCCTAAGCTTTTGTACGTCAACTTATAAATAGTACTTACATTTTACACCAAAAAAAGAAAAAGAAAAACGAGGACAACACAAATCGCAATTCGCAACACGAGTTGAGCTTGAAAGAACGCACAAAAAGAGCGAACTTAGATAATAAACCTCTTAATATTATTCACAAAAATAAAAATAAAAAACCCCGTCTTTACAATGGAAATAAAAACCAACACATGAATTTCAGCTTCTAACAATCTCCAAAGAAGTCAAAATCAAAGCAGGAAAACAAGGTGATCAGATAAAAGAAAAAGAACCATCCAAGATATTTCTAAACTTGAACCTAAGTAAGCCTTTAAACTGGTTCGTCCGAACTCTGGGACATAAAAAATTCTAGGATATTCTCTAGGATGAATGGAAGAAAAATATTTTCTTTCAACTTAGAAGGGTGGCGGTGAGAAAGGTAGACCCAAGCCAACTTAGGTTGGCTACCACCGGGTAGGCAGGTATAGTAGCCTTTCGTACTTCAAGTGAGTCATCGAAGCTTTGGCTCCTATGTAACCGGCCTGTGATTTGCATAACGCTTGTTAACCAACTTGCTGGCTGCACACCCCTGGTTAACAAGCAAAGCACAATGCTTCCACCTAAGATATAATCTATAACTATGTATAGAAACAAATATAAAAATGAAACGACAAGAAGGAAGATAAGAAATTTGTAGTTCACAATCTCGTCCTCAAAAGTCAAGACGGAGACTTCAAGCTCGCCCTCTTCAATCCAAGTCAAGCTTCATCGTCCACGATACGATGCTTCTGCATTAAGGAAGAAAGACGATACATCTGCACTCAAATCGCACAACGGGCACTGGACTCCCACACCTCATGGAATAGAGCCTTTCCTCTCCAAAGATGGCACTCAATAGTAGAAAGATTTAGAATTTTTTTTTCAAAAAAAAAATCATAAAAAGTGATCCAATAGATGTGTATTAAATGGAAGTGATTTAGCAACATAGTTTAAAAAAATTATAAGAAACAAGTTTTCACAGATTGAGTTTTTTTTTTTTTTTTTGGTCAATTCCTAGATTGAGTCAAGTATGGAAATGTTTTAACAATATAGATCGGATTGGGTATGAGTTGCAAGATTTGTATCGTATGAAAATAGGTCAATTTAGGTCGGATAATTTTCGACCCGACTCGATTCACCCATTTGACGAATCTGGTCGTGGGATACTAAACCGGTTTGCGAAACGTGGTTTGCCTAGAACCTTGATCGTTGCTAGGGCTATCTCTTTCATTATCATCACATGGAAGAAGTGCATGTTCGTATGACAAGAAACCGTGTCGGTCAATGCAAAACGTAGAGAGAACAAGGCCCGGACAAGGCAAATCGTTCAGAAAGATTTGCTTGTAGTTTGCTTGGGATTGCTTGTCTGAATTTGATAGTCCAAACCAATCGAGGGTTTTATGCAGTGTGCCATATTAATCTTGAAGCGGTTAGGGTTGAGGCTTTATTGAGAGAATTTTCTGTCTTGACTGCGAAGTTCTTTCTTCCGCTTTTTCTTCTCCTTTTAGCTTTTTAACCTTTTTTTTTTTATCGAACGGACTTAATGAAAAAATATCTTTCAATTCTCACGACAGAAAGAAGGTTTGTAGGTTTTGCACGTGACCTGAATAAACCATAACATGTTTGTATAACACATACAATCAACTTTGAAATTTGGTTTTGTGATTGTTTTTCAGTGGGCTTAATAATTTCTATTAAAATCAGAATTGCTGTTCAAATAGTTCAACGTAGTAAAAAAAAAAAAACACGGGTTGATATGCAAATAGACATTGATATATAATATTTTTGGAGTGGAGTTCATACCCTCCATCGACAGGAAAGTACGGGAGTCTTGCTCCCCGATGAGTAGATGGGGGGTCCGGAAAAGTTTTAGTATATCGATTTCTCTTTCTCGCTTTTACGCTTTACTTCATTATGATTGTGTGTTGAATCTTAACAAATATATGGATAAGAAATTAAAAAAATTTCTCGCTTTTATGCTTTACTCCAATTTACTGCGATCGGCTAGAGGAAGAAGAGGGAAGGGGAAGAAAAAAAGAAAATAAAAAGAAAGAAAAAAGAGAATAAAAAATTTTAAAAAATAAAAATTACTAAAATATTTTGTCATCGGCCTGCAGGCGTCCACGTCAATGTCGAACGGTTAAAATTAGTTGGATGGCTAAATTGGCACAATTACAATAGCTTTATGACTTTTTTGGTAATTTTCTCTTCACATGTCGTAATATGAACAAATTTCATCATTGCACTTGACTTTCATTTATCAATATATATATATGGAAATTTTCAGAATATTCAATATCAAATACTAATTTATACAACTGATTCATTTTTCAGAACTTAGCGAAAAAGTCTAAATAATAAGTAGAAACTACAAATAGAACAATTTGGAATTATGTTAAGTATGTTCCAACGTTGTTTTGTTTTATAAAGCGATTTCATAACACATATGAAATATTTGAAAATTGTCAGCTGCGATCGGCTGGAGGAAGAAGAGGGAAGGGGAAGAAAAATATAAAAGAAAAGGAAAGAAAAAAAAATAAAGATAATGAAATAAAATTTTAAAAAACAAAAAAAATATTAAAATATTATGTGGCCGAGCGCCTGGCTAAAATTCGCCGAATAGACTGAAATGACACAATTCTAGAAGATTTAAGACTGAATCGACAAAAAAAAGTTTAGGACTGAATTGACAAAATTGTAATAGATTTAAGACTTTTTTGGTAATTTGCCCAGATTATGATAGTATACTAAGAATTTCTGATATATGTTATAAATGCGAAACTTTGCAAAATGTATATTTTTGCATGTACAATATGTGAACTCCTGATATTTGACTGCGCGATATCCTTCTTCTTCTTCTTCTTCTTCTTCTTCTTCTTCTTCTTTTTGGACCAATATCCACTCACATGCTGGAGTCTTTCTCAAATTTAAATTAAACCCAAATCCAAAGTGGTTACTCTATTTGACGTGAAACTCACCACATAAATAACCCGGTGTTCAAACCCAAGCACAAGCTTTTCCGTGCGGCCAAACCAAGAAGGTCTTGTGCGCTTCGTCTTTCTTCGTCCGGCTCCTTCCCTAAGGTGTGCGGCTTCCAAAGGAATACAATATAAATGCGGCCTTGTCAGGAAAGAAAACGCAAAGCATAAGTAATGTCGCGACCTAAAAAATAAATTTTTAGGCAAATGGATTATCAGGTTAATTATTTAACTAACCTAATACGGACTCTCCCAAGCCCTACCAAATCGCAACATTAGTTAACTCAAATGATTTCAAATTCGGAGTCGCCACTAACCATTTACGGAAGGTTGATTAGAAACCTTAATAAAATAGAGGGAGAACTATTTTATTTCTGCGCACCAGAGAAAAATGGGTTCGGGGATTTGGTTACATTAACTAATTAAAGCTAATGCCCTTTCGGTACCTTAATTCCATGAGATGTCCTAAATCGACGACTCAAGCTTGATTGAATTTAGGCTCGAACGAGGTGTTTTTATGTTTTCATTTATTTAGAATGGATGCAATGCATGACATGCAAGACTAACCTATATACAAAAATTAACTAATCAATTAAAGCATGCAAGATGACATGGCATTAATCCGTATATGTCGTAAAACGCAAGGCAATCTACTCTAACTATGCATGACATGGATAACGTGGGTGGCATAAGAACGAATATGCAATCAATTAGATTCAACATGCAAGAACCATATGCGAAAGTTCATGCTTAATTTAAAAGACATGCAATTTAAATTAAATGACCCATGCAATAAAATTAATTAGCCTAAGATGAACGAATCCAAACATGTTTTCTATATGACGTGCGAATGACTATGGCATATTAAAAAAAATGATATAAAAATGTACGGCAAGCAAATATGACATAGAAAGTGAACATGCGACATGCGAATAGATATGATATGTAGATGTGCAAAATGTTATTTTTAGAACATGGAAGACAACCAATGGGATATACAAAAGTATGAATGCATGGATGATATATGCTAATTTCCAAAAATATGGATGAAGGACTAAATGGTATACGAAAATATGATGCGATCAAAAGATAAAGCAATATCTCAAACGAGCAGATTTTTATTTTTTTGGAAACACAACTTAAAGATATGCAAGTGATATTTCAAAAATATGGAATGCAATATATGATACTCGAAAATATATGAAGTGAATTTGGCTAGATAAATGAAATAATGCAGAATAGATATGCATGGAACGTGAGATATGTGAAAAAAAACATGTAGATATGCAATGAGAGATTTGAACCAGATTAAGAATATTCTGATTTGATTCTCTTGATTTGAATTTTCAAAATAAACTTAATGAGATAAAGTTTTTAAGAAACTTTATCTTCCTAAAGATTTAATCAGACATGGTTTATAAGAAACCATATCTCACTAATTTTTTAGGATTTTTTTAAAGTTTATTAGGAAATTTAAATCGACAAGATCTCAATCAATTGCAGAATATCAATCCAATCGGATAATTCAAGATAGCAATCCAGGATAAGTCGAAACGAATCAAACCCCATCCTCTTGCATTTTTTTTCAAAAAAGATATTCCTAAATCTAAATTCAGCTTTTTGAAGATAGCAAATCGGATCTAAACGGTGATAGATCGGATTAACTAAATTCCCATCTTTACTAAGTTGGAGGGTCGTATCCGAACGGCGACGGACAAGTTTATCCAACTTAACATAGATGTTACCTATTAGGGAATAAAATTCCCTAATTTAGATTTAGGATTTTTTATTCTGAAAACATGTCCAATGAGTCCAATTAAAATCCAATTTTCAAAATTTGTGATAAAAATTAGGGTTTTGATATGCGAAAATTGTTCTTTGAGTTTCTTCAAAACGATTCGATTTCTTAGTCAAAGAAACCAGCAAACAAGCAGCAATTAATTCATGCCAAATCAGTAATAAAATAGTCAAAAGACTTACCTTTAAGCTTGGTGAGATTCTGCATGATTAGGGACACGTATGATGCAAAACAAAGGACAATTCCAAAAAAAACAGCACTTTCACAGCACTTATACAGCATCTAAGGCATGTCAAACAGCGTGTTTTCTATCCCAAATCCGCAGCAAATCAACGTTGATAAATGTGAGAGAGTTACCTTGATATGTTGCGCTAAAATTCTGCACACCGTGGGCTCGTATTGCCAATTCAAACTCGACGCCACCAGTCCGCGGATGGGAGTTCGCGGGATCGACGCACGTACAACTTGGAGGTTCACACTTGTGTGAGACTTCGGACTATGAAACGCCTCGTCGCGGCCGGCTTAGGATGCTCACGAACAACGAGGGAGTTGCTCGCAAACAATGCTAGATCAGCCCTAATATCGCAACACTATCTTTTCCGAATTTGGATCTGCCGATCTTGGGACTGAAACTAATTTTTTGGACCGAACGTCTTCTCGCTTTCGGCCACCGAACAAGAGAAGGATAATTGCAATCCACTGCAAAAGAACCTCTTGAAGATAGAAAGACGTCAGCCTCTTTCTACTGGGCACCAATGGGTTGTTCAAGAAAGCTTTTTGGCCAAAGCTTTTGCTCTATCTCCTCTCACGTGTAATCTGATTTTTCTGAATGAATTCTGGATGCCTCCTCCTGTTCACCTAGGTTTAGGGTTCTATTTATAGAGAGCTTAAGTATTCTAAACCTAGTGGAGATAGGATTGAATGTTGACCATTAGATTGGGAGTCCTAGTTAGACTTTGACTAGTTTTTAAACCCTTGGATTAAAAAAATCTGCACTTTGAGGAGTCTCACTTGGTTTGCATTCCTTTGCTTTTGGCGCAAGTTGTGGACAGCTGCAAATTTTTATGATATGGGCTCAATGGATGGATTAATGACTAGTCCATGTTTTTCCCCCAATTTAAACGTGAGTGGGTTAAATTTGAAGCCCAAGGGCAGCTCCCTTCACCTAATTAATTTTTTTTAGCACGCCTTTTATGTGGATTGAACTGGCCGAACACTGCATCCAACCATGGACTCATCCACAACTTTTGTGCTTATGAATTTTGGCACATATATCCTTGAATTGCCAACAAGTTTCTTGTCCCTTTGAATTCAAACCACCTAAGCTCAGTCTTGCACTAATAAATGCTAATCCAATGCACAAAAATATAACATGTCACGCATCAAAATTATTTTTGGCGAGAACTAACGTTAATTCTCAATTTTATGAAATATGACTGATTTAAAGAAAATTAAAATTTAGGTGTCAACAGCTGCCCCTCTTTGAGTGGAAGCTCGTAGAGGTTTCGCTCAAAGACCAAAGATTGAAACCTAAATTTTGCAAATGCAAGTGATAGTAATTTTTGGCAGGATTGAATCCCATTTTATGTGAAATAAATGATGCATAAAATGCGAGACAGTAAATAACATGCGCCAAAGCCCCCTTCCTCCATAAATGGATTAAAGAAAACTGCACATGGGTCGCACATGAAAATACCTGTTTTACCAAATACCTCATAATGCTGATGGTTTCCTCAATCTCCAAGCTTCTAATGCAAGGATTTCAAGGTACTAGGCCTATCTGTTACTAGAGACTTCTCCCTAATGCGAGACAGCGCAAGATATGTGTAATGTTGAAAAAATGTGTTTTCCGAGATCACGAGAGCTACGTCATCGTGAATCGAAAAAAAAGGACCAAGATCACAAGAGGATCTTAAGGTACTAGGGCCTTATCCGTTACCAAAGGTTCCACCCTCCGACGCAGGACAGCGCAAGATATACGTAGAGTTAAAATGTGCTTCGAGATCACAAGAGCTACGTCGTTGTGAGTCGAAAGAAGTGAAATCAACTTCACAAGAGCTACGTCATTGTGAGTTGATAAAATGTCAAAATCGCCAGCATGCAATGTCTTCACGATTTGACAAAGAGGAACCAAAATCATAAGAGCTACGTCGTTATGATTAGGTTTGGATCAAAATCATGGGTGCTTATGTCGTCATGATTTGATAAAAGGGCTGAGAATCATAAGAGCTATGTCATTATGAGCCGACTAAAGGTCAAGATCACCGGTGCATATGTCTACGTGATCCGAGACCGAAACCATAAGAGCTACATCGTTATGATTTAATAAGATGTCAAGATCGCCGGTGCATATGTCTACACGATCTGACAGGAGAGGCATATTGCCTGATTTGAACAATATTTGAGAGGAGTACCACCGAATGGAATCGATAAGTACGAAAGAGGCATATTGCCCGAATTGGATCATAACAACTATCATCAGAAGAGTTGTTAATTTGAAAAGGGGTTCAGAAAACTTACCCGGGTTCTCCGAACGGATAATCACGAAACGAGGTAGATTGCTTGTATCATACCTGTTTAATCACTTGAGATGAACATGATCAATTGTTAACATAACATGACACGTCCACAAATTCTTGATTTTTTTTTTTTTTGCAAAGCTCCATGGGGATTTGTCAATAAGGAAATAAGTCTGATCCTTTTGACGAGTTTGATCAAATCGAATGAGGAACTGCAGTCAAAAAGGACTTCCGCTCACTCTCATGAAAAAGGTTTTGAAACCCGACCATTGATACGGGTAAGAGAAAACACTCGAACCTGTCATCATCACACTTGACAAGGGTCCGGATATTCTCGCAATCGGTATGACCAGACCAATCTATGAGGTCTTTTGCAAGGACCGTAATTCGGGTTCGGTCAAAAGGTTTATCAAAGGGGACTCGTATGAGTCATTTTTTGCTTTGAAATGAAATGAAATTCTTGTCACCTGCATCGGGTTTACAAGTCGGGAACCCCGCAAAATGAAGTAAAAATGATCTTGCCCACACTTCTTCGAGCGATATTTATAAGCAATTAAAAATCCTACATTAACCCAAGTGCCCTAATCTGAAGAGACTTTTGGTAACGGTTGTAATGTAGGTTCGGGGTAGGCCTAGAAATGAAGGGCTTATTTGCAACAAAGGGTGCATGATGATGAGACTGGTGACCATCTCTTTGCTTAGAATGGTATTCTTGCAGACTCCACGAGGAACATTTGAATGCGTCCAACTGAGACACCCTTTCATTCCAGAGATTTTCCCGGGAGTTTTTCCTCTTTTCTTTTACAGGAAATGGCCCCCTTTTCTTTTCTTTTTTTGGACCGCATTTCTCATTTTTTTCTTTCTCTTTTTTTCTATTTTTTGGGATTTTTGGATGCTCAAAATTTTTCCACTGTTTTCATTTCCTTTTTGAGCGGTAAGCCTTTGCTTTTCTCTTTTTTTGATTTTTTTTTTTTCAAAAGGAAAGAAGGGGTCTCGTCCGGATCCTGCATATTTTGCTGGCAAATCTTTCGAGTTCGAGTTTGCCCCAAGGCATTTTGCTCATTTGCCGGATGATCCGAAATGATTCCTTGTTGGGATGATCACCAATTGGGTTACGAGAAATGAATCCACCACTCAAATTGGGTTTGCAAAGGGATAAATGTGTATGATGTAGAGAATGAAATGCTCTTCGTCATGTCTAAGGCACTTGGACTAATACAGAATTCGTATGCAATAAATACACTCAAAGATTGATGCAAGTGAGAGCAAGAAAATTTTACTCATTCCTTGATCCGAGAATTGCCCCGGTGTGGGGTTGTTCCCGACGGGGGTATGAAATGAATCGCCGTTCAAAGGGGTTAAGCAAAGGGCAACCTGTAGTGTTTGGATGGAGGAAATGAATGCCTCGTATCATTTTGGTTGTCATACTTCTCGCGAGATAACCCTTTACCTTGTCGGTATGGAAACTCTCTCTTTTCACGGGGGGTTATGATATAGACGTGTATAGGAAATGGCTTGCCTTTCATCGTCCTGAAATTCCTCATTCAAAATGATCAATTCAGCGGAATCAAAGGAATTTCCTCATTGAAAACTCCCACATTGAAGATTAACAATGCGAACAGGAACAATTCAAATGCATGTGAACTCATTTGATGAATTAAAATGTCAAAGCACATCAAGCATAATATTTCTTTACAAAGTCAGAATTGACGGGGTTGGTAAAAACACGACCATCCATCTCGGTCAAAATCAAAGCGCCTCCGGGGAGTACCTTCTTCACAACATACGGGCCACCATAGTTTGGAGCGAACTTCCCTTCCGGAAGTGGAACAATGGGCAACAATTTTCTCGGGACAAGGTCGCCAACCTGGAAATGTCGAGGCCGAACCTTTTTGTTGAAGGATTTAGCAACCCTTTGCTGATAGCACTGGCCGTGACATACGGCCCTAAGCCGTTTTTCATCGATCAAATTTAATTGGTCCATCCTCTGTTGGACACAATCGGCCTCGATCGCCTTGACTTGAGATAGGACCCGCAAAGAAGGAATCTCCACCTCGACTGGTAACATTGCTTCCATCCCGTATACAAGAGAGTACGGGGTTGCCCCGGTAGATGTTCGAATCGAAGTCCGATACGCCATGAGGGCAAACGGCAACCTTTCATGCCGGTCGCGATAATTCTCAATTGTCTTAGCTAAGATCTTCTTAATATTCTTGTTGGCTGCTTCCACTCCCCCGTTCATCCGGGGACGGTATGGAGAAGAGTTCGGATGCTTGATCTTGAATTCCTTGACCGGATCATCGACCCGCTTGTTGTTCAGGTTTGAACCATTGTCGGTAATTATGGCTTCAGGCGAACCGTATCGTGCGATAATGTCTCGACGGATGAATTTCACGACATTCCGAGCTGTGACTGCCAAGTATGATGTAGCTTCAATCCATTTAGAAAAATAGTCAATGGCCACCAGAATGAAACGATGCCCATTGGAGGCCTTAGGATTAATAGGACCGATCACGTCAATGCCCCACATAGAGAATGGCCATGGTTCGGACAACCGATGCGGCTCGTGCGGAGGAACGTTAATCCTGTCACCATGAATCTGGCATTTGTGACAACTCCGGACATGTTGAATACAATCGCTCTCTAAGGTAAGCCGGTAATAGCCCAACCTCATGATCTTCTTGGCTAGCATGTGTCCGTTCATGTGCGGACCACAAACTCCTTCGTGCACCTCCACCATCGGGCGGACTGCTTCGGTGGAATCTATACACCTTAGAAGGACCGAATCGAACGACCGTTTGTATAAACTCTCTCCGCTCAGGAAAAATTTCGAGGCCATCTTCTTTATGTACCTTTGGTCGGACGTGGTACTTTTCTCGGGAAACTCCCCGCTTCGAAGGTAAGTCTTGATATCGTGGTACCATGGCTTGCCGTCGGGTTCATCGGTCATAGCCATGCAATATGCTGGCTTCCTTAGTACCTCGATCTTCAACGGCTCAACCTCAAGTCCATTAGTGATTTGTAACATTGAGGACAAGGTTGCCAATGCATCGGCGAACCGATTGTGGGTTCCGGATAAATATTCAAATGAAATATCATCAAATTCCTCCACCAACTCATCCAGATACTCATGGTAGGGTAACAATTTGGCATCTCGTGTTTTCCATTTTCCAACAATCTGAAGGATAATCAAGGCGGAATCTCCGAATACCTTAAGCCGGGTTATACCCATTTCAATTGCTGCCTGCAAGCCGAGAATGCATGCTTCGTATTCTGCTATGTTATTTGTGCAAGGAAATATCAACTTTGCTGCCACAGGATAGTGCTGGCCACCGGGGGATATTAGAACCGCTCCAGTGCACGATCCGGACAAATTTACAGCTCCGTCAAAATACATGATCCAGATATAATCATCCACTGCCATGATTCGATCCTCGGGATGATAGGTGTCATTATCCTGCCCCGGACTTTCGGCTAGGACATCAGCTACGGCCCGTCCCTTGACTGATTTTTGAGACAAATACTGAACATCAAATTCAGAAATGAGGACCTGCCATTTGGCAAGTCTACCAATCAAGGCGGGTTGATTCAGCGGGTATTTGATAGGATCGCACTCTGTCACCAGAAGCACCTGGTAATTCAAGGTATATTGCCGAAGCCCGTGTAGTACCCAGACTAACGCCGCACATGTTTTCTCCGCTTCGGAGTACTTCATTTCTGAAGCTGTGAATTTCTTGCTCAGATAATAAATGGCTTGTTCTTTTCCATCCTCCCGCCTTTCTTGGGCTAACATAGCGCCCAAAGACTCACTATGGATTGTGAGGTAGAGGATTAAAGGTTGCCCCGGCGTTGGAGGAACAAGCACGGGTGGATTCATGAGATGCCGCTTGAGCTTCTCAAAAGCTTCCTCACATTCGCTATCCCATTCGACTAACGCATTCTTCTTTAATAGCTTGAGGAACGGCTTAGCGGTTTCTGATAACCGAGAGATGAATCGAGCAATATAGTTTAGCCTACCCATCAAACTTCGCACTTCTTTAACCGTCGTCGGCGGCTTAAGCTCACGAATAGCCTTGACTTTAGAAGGGTCAACTTCAATACCCTTGCTGCTTATCACGAATCCGAGCAGCTTGCCCGAGCTGGTCCCAAAGACACACTTGGCGGGGTTGAGGCGTAACTTGAACTTTCGGAGCTCGTTGAACAATTTCTTCAAGCATTTCGACGTGATCTTCTCCATGCCTTGTCTTCGCTATCATGTCATCGACGTAAACCTCAATCTCATTATGCATCATGTCGTGGAAAAGGGCAACCATGGCTCGTTGGTAAGTAGCTCCAGCGTTCCTAAGACCGAATGGCATCACCCGGTAATGGAACATTCCCCATGGCGTGGTGAAAGTGGTTTTCAACTTGTCATTGACATTCATCAAGATCCGATTGTACCCGGAGAAACCATCCATGAATGAAAACAATTCAAATCCTGCAAGATCGTCAACGAGTACGTCGATATGCGGGAGGGGAAAATCATCTTTAGGACTGGCCTTGTTCAAGTCTCGATAATCGACACAAACCCGAATGCGGCCGTCTTTCTTCATGACAGGGACTATGTTAGCGACCCAATCGGAATATTCTGTAGTCTCAATGAATCCTACGTCGAGAAGCTTCATGACCTCCTCTTTGATCTTCCGCACTAATTCTGGTCCGGCCCTCCTTGATTTTTGCACTACCGGCTTAGCCGAAGGATCGATCGGCAAACAATGTTCGACAATGGAACGGTCAAGACCGGGCATATCTGCATAGGACCATGCGAAAATGTCCTGGTAATCCTTCAAAAGCTTGATCAAGCGCTCAGACATTTCGGGGGAAAGGTTCGCCCCTATCTTAATCTCTTTAGGATTTTCCTCATCGCCTAAGTTGATTGATATAGTCTCATCGCTAGTTAGAGGTTTAAACGTCTCGTGTTGCTCGAAGTCTTGACGTATTTCCTCGTAGTCGGGAGTGAACTCGTCCAAGTCGTATACTCCCGAATCCACCGGGTCTCCCTCTTCCCATTTACCCCCGAAACAAAAAGTAGTAGAATCGGGAGGACAAACAACGTTTAAATATTCGATGCATTTCTTTGCAAATCGAGCACCTTTAGCCGTGTTTTCTTATTTTCGAAGACCTCGGGACGAGAACTCTTGACGGAGTCCAACCCTCGGTGCTTACCATAGATGACGGATTGTTCAATCGTTGGTTATCGTCATTGGGTTGGTTTGGGATACTCCGACAAGATTCCAAAGATCATAATAAAAATTGATTGTAATTTTATTGATATCAAATCAATGAATTACATCTTATTGAAAGGGAAGTACGACATTGAATCAAAATCCTACGAGAGTAATGTAACCTAAAGGAAAGCAGGAAATGTCCCACGCAGGGGAATATGAAAATAAATAAGCAAGTGTTACTCTGAAACCAATCCCTCCAGAGGATCGTCTAACGTGGCGTTGACGGATAGCCTCGGGAGTTCACGTGCTATATCGGGCTCCTCTTCAAATGTGTCATCAAACTCCGTGGTCTCTTCCAATACAGCAGCAATAGTCGGATTATCGAACCAATCGGCAAGGTCGAGGTCCTCATCCTCTTTGTTTAGCATGATCGGATCAGCATCTTGGCATTCCGGGAACACTATTCCCAGATCATCCTCAAACCGGCTCGGCTCATCGTAACCGCCGGTCACTTCAGCCAACCGGAAGGTAGTGTACAGAGGCGGTGGCAAAGGACTGCGCTCTTCCTTGCTCCGACCAGTTGTATATTGCTTGTCACGTTTAGGGCGGGTATACCCTCGATATCCCAAACCACCTGTGTGGGACTGCTCTTTAAGTTTGATCGGTGTGCGGATCCCTTGGCCGTGCCGACCTAAACCCATGCCAGGCTCGAAACCACAACCGACCATTACTTTTGCTACCATAAGAGATGCAGATGACACTTCCGGAATGGGTAAAGGGTTCTCCGGAGATGCATGGATGGTGTGTACTATCTCAAAAGCATGGTAAGAATCTTCTTCATCATGCGCCGGCTCGATGTAAGGGATAGCTGTTTCATTGAAAATCCGGTAATCTTCCTCTCCGTGGACAATCACCAACTTCCGCTCGACCACGAACTTAATTTTTTGATGAAGGCTTGACGGGACTGCCCCGGCGTTGTGAATCCAAGGACGGCCTAGGAGAAGGTTAAAGGCCGAAGGAATATCCAGTACCTGGAAGAGAACGTCGAACAAAGAAGGCCCGATCTGAATCTCCAAGTTGATTTGCCCCAGCACATCCTTCTTCACGCCATCGAACGACCGGACGGAAGTCTTGGCCGTCTGCAACTTAGCCAAGTCGATTCCAAGACGATTCAATGTGGCTAATGGGCAAATATTCAGTGCCGACCCGTTGTCAATAAGTACCCGAGCCACGTGAGTTTGCTTGTGTTTGACTGTTATGTGTAAAGCTTTGTTATGACCCCGCCCCTCGAGCGGAATCTCATCGTCGGCGAACGCGACTTGATCCTTTAGAAGGATCGTCCCTACAAAGTTCTCCGGTTTGTCCTGCTCAATATTCTCGGGTACGTGAATTTGACTGAGTACCTTCATTAAGGACTCCCGATGCTTCTCAGATGATTGCAGAAGTTCAAGTAGGGACACCTGAGCCGGTGACTTCCGCAATCGATCGACAATGCTATACTCACTCGCTTTGATCACGGCTAAGAATTCCTTAGCATCCTTCTCAGCAACTTGCTTAGTTGGCTGGTCGTCGTTATAAGCACGTCCCGATCTTGTTATCGGGGCAAGATCGTAGGACCAAGGAACCGCCTTGTCGCTAACATACGGAAAAGGTCGGGGCGAGGTAATGACGATTCCGAATTCATCATCCACCGCATCTTCCAAGGCGGGCATATCCGCCACCTCTGGGTCATTCTTGATTAAGTCGGTCACATCAGCATCTTCTACCCGAGACTCTCGAAAGGTCTCGGGTTGGGTCAAAGCTGCAAGCTCCCGATCCCGATCAATGACGATCCGGGATATGGTGGCCATTGTCCCGGCTTGACCTGTCCAAACTATGAATCCGTTCTTCATGAGACCGGAGACCTTTTCCTTCAACCGATCGAGTGATATCAACTCACCGACCTTATAATATCCTGCCCTGATTAGAGCGTCGAGGATATCGGCTACTTCAACCTTAACAAGACCAACCTGTGTGATTCCTAGCCCAAATACAGCATTAACTTTATTTGAATGATCCGGCAAAGGATTATCCTGGACGTTCGGCTGTTTGCTGCCCTGGAACGAGAATGCCTTGGAATCGAGTAGATCTTGAATTCGATGCTTCAAGACAAAACAGCCGTCGGTATCATGTCCAAGCTCCCCACAATGGTAATCACATTTCTTTGATGGATCGTATCTCGGCGAGCTCGTGTTCTTGGGTCGCAGAGGCTCGGAAGTCGATAAGCCTCTCTTACGTAGAACCGCGAGTACCTGCGACGGGGTTCCCGGTAGAGGGGTAAACCGCCGAGGGGACCTTAGATTCCCTCTTTGTCGTTGCGCGCTGAAATTAGCCTGCTGCTGATTAGGAATCAGTACGACCGGCGTTTGGGTCATGGGCTTTTGGCTGTAGGTCATGTTGACCTGTGGGGCCGGCTCCTTGTCTTTCTTTATCGTAAACCTTTTGGTTGTCGTGGCGGTATCACCGTACCAACCTTTCTTCATGCCACTCTCGACTTCTTCAGCCATTGCAATGAGATGGCTGAATGACGTGGCATCGGATCCCAAAACTCGAGTTCTCATAACTTGTGGCGGGGTGGAAACAAACAATTTCATGAGCTCTCTTTCGGGAGGGACCGGTTTTAGGCGAGATGCTACGTTCCTCCACCTGGTGGCATACTGCTTGATCGTTTCTCCTTTCTTCATCTCAAGCTGCTCAAGATCTTCTCTGGTGGTGAGCACGTCCAAGTTAAAGCTAAAATGTTTGACGAAAGCATTAGCTGCCTTCTCCCAATCATCCATCCGATAGATCTCATAGTCCGTGTACCATCTCATGGCAGCTTCCTTTAGACTAGCCTGGAAAGTCCGAACCATTAGGGGGCCGTTGGTTGCATGCTTATTCATTCTTGCTCGATACATCTGGACATGCTGGACCGGGTTGGAAGTCCCATCATACTTCTCGAAATCGGGCATCTTGAACTTCTCTCGCACCGTGACCTTTGAAAAGACAGACAAGTCAATCTGGGGTATGTTGTGCGTTCCTTCCATCTCGCGGATCCGCTGCTCCATTTGGGCCAATAACTTGGCCATTTCATTAGACGATCCCATAGCCACGGGGCTGGCTTGGGAGACGAGAGCTGGTGATGGGGCGCTTGAGCTAGCGCCAGCAATGACAACATCCTCTAGTGGCATGGTGAAACCAGGGACATGCTCGGAAGCCTTCTCGGGATTGCGTGCGGGAGGGGTCGGAGAGACGTCGTTCTGAGATGTTGGAGCGGTCGGGTGTTTAGCAGAAGCAACAGTAACAGCCATCATACGTTCCATCATTTGGCTCATCATACCCTCAAACCTCTGGTTCATAGCTTCGAATTGCTCCCGCAGAGCTTCCCGGACCGCATTGTTGATTTCAGCTTTGTCCGCCATTTTCTTAGCCACCGATCGGGTAATGTGCGGAGGATCCGTGATAAATTACTGTTCAAAAGTAACAAGCGAAGATAAGTATAATGAGCAAGAATAGCGAGTCGGTCCATGACGTCCCTCTAGACTCAATGAATGAAATAGGTATGGACAAAAAACTGAATCAGGCAGTTTTCAATTTCGTCAGCTTTTACGAAGAAATTCATCTTAATTCACACTTTCACCAGGATGATGCAAAACTTTACGAGCTGATAGATGAGATAACGATGAACAACTTTCGTGTTTGGCGCTAAGGTGGGTTTCGCATGGATCAATGCAGTTTAATACTTCTTCGAGAAATTTCAGCCTAGAAAGCTGCTTCGTCGGATCCCCATAAAAAGAACGAAAGACTACTTAAAAATGTGATCCAAGGTCTGAAATTTTGCAGGATGCTAGTTAAAAGACCACTCTACAACTTTCATTTTTCGTGATTTAGCAAAGGAACTCATCCAGTGGTGGTAATTAGCGAAACAAGATTTGTGCCAGTAAAGCTGTCAAAATTCCTGCGACATTGTCCTCAATGGAAAAATCACTATTAAATGGAAAATGCATTGGATCATTCTCAAAATTTTACACGTGATAGCTCAAGACGTTCTGAGCACTTTCCATTCAAATGTCCGAATTAAAAAATGACCAGAAGAAGCTCGAAAAAATAAGACCATGCAGAGAGGTCACCTAGAAACAGTAACATCCAGAATACATCCTAACAGAAACAATGACCATAACTTGTAAATAAAGACTCTAGCTAGCTCGAGCTATAGACTTTTGGGGGATAAGGCGAGCCTTGAGCTTCTTGTACTTTTCCTCGCTCTTCTCGGCTTCTTCCTTTGCTTTAGCAAGCTTACGCTTGAGACGATTGATCTCGAACTGCTTCGTGTCTTGTAGGGCCGCTCGAGGTATAACCGGAAGCCACTCCTTTGGGATAACATGCCCTTGAATGTAGCTCACCGAGGCATGATATGTCTTGACCTCCCCAATAAGAATTCCCTTGGGGAACACTAGCTTGGTTGACCGGCACCGCTCCCACATAGCATGAGCAAGAGCGACATGCTCCTCAAATCTTCGACTCTTCAGGTCGAAGTCAATGCGAACCTTCACGCTTTTCAGGTTCGGAGGAATCAACTGTATCACACCATACTGTCGGACTACCCTCATCGGGTAGTACTCCGTAATGCCAGAAACTCCCAAAAGAGGGACTGGTGCTCCATCTCTACCTGTAAGCCTAGCCTCCTCCACTCTGAACCAAGGAGCATTCCATAGGAAAGTCACGGGACTCGGGCTTCCTAATAAGACTAGCCATTGGGAGTAATGATATTCGGGAACGCGGTCTTGCTCATTTTTAAACATCAAAAGAGGGTGCTCAAATTCAGAGATTTTCAAAATTTCAAGAAGGCTCCCAAATTTGGAAAAGTGGGAAAGGAACCAAACTTGAAGAAGCTCGGGTGAAGCGCGAAATGCTCTATCTTGGCTTGTTTTGAACTTTGTAAGGGAGATGAAGGTTTCCGCCAAAATGGCATTGACAAAATTTTTTCCATTATTTACTTGTCGGGCAAAAAACGCAATCATGGGGTCAATTGCATTTTGTTTATGCGGAAAAATGATTGAGCCGAAGAATAGTAGTATGAAAATCTTAGCTTTATCATATTCGAAGGGAGCTTTTGCAAAACATGAGTCCAAAAATGACATGGAGCAACTTCCTCGGTTTGCTTTCAAAACGTTAGCTACTTCATCTCGATTAACATTCAGATATTCCGATAGAACCAAGACCGGATCCTCCCCAATTGACGGAGTAATCAACCCAGAGTCAAGTGACTTTCCAACGAGAATGCCATACTCTTCTAAAGTTGGAGTTAGCTCATGCTTACCGAATATGAAAGTAGCGGGCTTCGGGCTCCAGAAATGCGCCGGTGCATGGATGAGACCAAATCGAAGTCGAATATGAATCAAGGGGAGCATTCGGCCAATGCGAAATCTAACGGTCTCTTGGCCACCCTCGGGCAATTCGCACCACCATCGCTTCGATTGATCTTTCGCCGGAGTTATGACTCGTACTTCCCCCATGATGTATAGCTCGAGACTATGACTCTCCTAAAGAATTGTCATGGACCGACCCAAAAATATAAGTAAGTAGGAGAAAAGGGTTCGAGAGAATACCGCCTTTGAATGCCCAAAATAAACAAGCACATAGACATACGCATGAAAATGCTCGTGAGGTTCGATTTCTATCTAACATGGCTTGGCAAAGGTGGAGCCCCAGGGATATCCAGACTAAATCACCTTAGCTTGTGATTGAACCAAGATCCCCCGCAGACATCCGGCTCAGCCAAGTAACGACCCACATCACACGGCGAATGATGGAGGTGTTAACTCTTGGCACCGATTTGAAAAGGTTCGGGACTCGAGAAGAGCGACTCGGGCCGGACGGCGATGGCCGAAGTATCCCTAATCAAGTACCATCCTAAGCCTAGCCATTCGGGTCCAATGGCGGGTTGTGTGTGCTAAGTGTGATGCGAAAACAATAAGGACATGCACAACAGTTTAAGCACTCAACACTCCAATATAAATCCTATACAATCTCCTTCAATCTGCACAAAAAGGTTAGCAAACACCCTCCCCTTATCACTCCGATCTGCAAGAACATTTAACACCTTCGGATGTGAGTTCCAATCAAGATCGCCAAAAGCAAGACATCCATGGAATTTTGTAGGCCTAAATCCACTAAAATTTTAATTTTCCAAAAGATTCAAGTGAACCGGTTAAGTCTTGAATTTTTTTGAAAAATTAAATTCAGTCCCCAATGGAGTCGCCAAGTTGTCGCGACCTAAAAAATAAATTTTTAGGCAAATGGATTATCAGGTTAATTATTTAACTAACCTAATACGGACTCTCCCAAGCCCTACCAAATCGCAACATTAGTTAACTCAAATGATTTCAAATTCGGAGTCGCCACTAACCATTTACGGAAGGTTGATTAGAAACCTTAATAAAATAGAGGGAGAACTATTTTATTTCTGCGCACCCGAGAAAAATGGGTTCGGGGATTTGGTTACATTAACTAATTAAAGCTAATGCCCTTTCGGTACCTTAATTCCATGAGATGTCCTAAATCGACGACTCAAGCTTGATTGAATTTAGGCTCGAACGAGGTGTTTTTATGTTTTCATTTATTTAGAATGGATGCAATGCATGACATGCAAGACTAACCTATATACAAAAATTAACTAATCAATTAAAGCATGCAAGATGACATGGCATTAATCCGTATATGTCGTAAAACGCAAGGCAATCTACTCTAACTATGCATGACATGGATAACGTGGGTGGCATAAGAACGAATATGCAATCAATTAGATTCAACATGCAAGAACCATATGCGAAAGTTCATGCTTAATTTAAAAGACATGCAATTTAAATTAAATGACCCATGCAATAAAATTAATTAGCCTAAGATGAACGAATCCAAACATGTTTTCTATATGACGTGCGAATGACTATGGCATATTAAAAAAAATGATATAAAAATGTACGGCAAGCAAATATGACATAGAAAGTGAACATGCGACATGCGAATAGATATGATATGTAGATGTGCAAAATGTTATTTTTAGAACATGGAAGACAACCAATGGGATATACAAAAGTATGAATGCATGGATGATATATGCTAATTTCCAAAAATATGGATGAAGGACTAAATGGTATACGAAAATATGATGCGATCAAAAGATAAAGCAATATCTCAAACGAGCAGATTTTTATTTTTTTGGAAACACAACTTAAAGATATGCAAGTGATATTTCAAAAATATGGAATGCAATATATGATACTCGAAAATATATGAAGTGAATTTGGCTAGATAAATGAAATAATGCAGAATAGATATGCATGGAACGTGAGATATGTGAAAAAAACATGTAGATATGCAATGAGAGATTTGAACCAGATTAAGAATATTCTGATTTGATTCTCTTGATTTGAATTTTCAAAATAAACTTAATGAGATAAAGTTTTTAAGAAACTTTATCTTCCTAAAGATTTAATCAGACATGGTTTATAAGAAACCATATCTCACTAATTTTTTAGGATTTTTTTTAAAGTTTATTAGGAAATTTAAATCAGACAAGATCTCAATCAATTGCAGAATATCAATCCAATCGATAATTCAAGATAGCAATCCAGGATAAGTCGAAACGAATCAAACCCCATCCTCTTGCATTTTTTTTCCAAAAAAAGATATTCCTAAATCTAAATTCAGCTTTTTGAAGATAGCAAATCGGATCTAAACGGTGATAGATCGGATTAACTAAATTCCCATCTTTACTAAGTTGGAGGGTCGTATCCGAACGGCGACGGACAAGTTTATCCAACTTAACATAGATGTTACCTATTAGGGAATAAAATTCCCTAATTTAGATTTAGGATTTTTTATTCTGAAAACATGTCCAATGAGTCCAATTAAAATCCAATTTTCAAAATTTGTGATAAAAATTAGGGTTTTGATATGCGAAAATTGTTCTTTGAGTTTCTTCAAAACGATTCGATTTCTTAGTCAAAGAAACCAGCAAACAAGCAGCAATTAATTCATGCCAAATCAGTAATAAAATAGTCAAAAGACTTACCTTTAAGCTTGGTGAGATTCTGCATGATTAGGGACACGTATGATGCAAAACAAAGGACAATTCCAAAAAAAACAGCACTTTCACAGCACTTATACAGCATCTAAGGCATGTCAAACAGCGTGTTTTCTATCCCAAATCCGCAGCAAATCAACGTTGATAAATGTGAGAGAGTTACCTTGATATGTTGCGCTAAAATTCTGCACACCGTGGGCTCGTATTGCCAATTCAAACTCGACGCCACCAGTCCGCGGATGGGAGTTCGCGGGATCGACGCACGTACAACTTGGAGGTTCACACTTGTGTGAGACTTCGGACTATGAAACGCCTCGTCGCGGCCGGCTTAGGATGCTCACGAACAACGAGGGAGTTGCTCGCAAACAATGCTAGATCAGCCCTAATATCGCAACACTATCTTTTCCGAATTTGGATCTGCCGATCTTGGGACTGAAACTAATTTTTTGGACCGAACGTCTTCTCGCTTTCGGCCACCGAACAAGAGAAGGATAATTGCAATCCACTGCAAAAGAACCTCTTGAAGATAGAAAGACGTCAGCCTCTTTCTACTGGGCACCAATGGGTTGTTCAAGAAAGCTTTTTGGCCAAAGCTTTTGCTCTATCTCCTCTCACGTGTAATCTGATTTTTCTGAATGAATTCTGGATGCCTCCTCCTGTTCACCTAGGTTTAGGGTTCTATTTATAGAGAGCTTAAGTATTCTAAACCTAGTGGAGATAGGATTGAATGTTGACCATTAGATTGGGAGTCCTAGTTAGACTTTGACTAGTTTTTAAACCCTTGGATTAAAAAAAATCTGCACTTTGAGGAGTCTCACTTGGTTTGCATTCCTTTGCTTTTGGCGCAAGTTGTGGACAGCTGCAAATTTTTATGATATGGGCTCAATGGATGGATTAATGACTAGTCCATGTTTTTCCCCCAATTTAAACGTGAGTGGGTTAAATTTGAAGCCCAAGGGCAGCTCCCTTCACCTAATTAATTTTTTTTAGCACGCCTTTTATGTGGATTGAACTGGCCGAACACTGCATCCAACCATGGACTCATCCACAACTTTTGTGCTTATGAATTTTGGCACATATATCCTTGAATTGCCAACAAGTTTCTTGTCCCTTTGAATTCAAACCACCTAAGCTCAGTCTTGCACTAATAAATGCTAATCCAATGCACAAAAATATAACATGTCACGCATCAAAATTATTTTTGGCGAGAACTAACGTTAATTCTCAATTTTATGAAATATGACTGATTTAAAGAAAATTAAAATTTAGGTGTCAACAAGTAAAAAACCCTTTTGTTTTTATTTTATTTTCTTTCCTCCAATAGGGATAAATACAACATAAGTGCCATAACTTTCGTATGGTGCTCATTTATACGCCGTAACTTTTTTTTTTTGTTTCGATCACTTGAGTGTCATAACTTCTGAAAAAAACGTTCATTTGAATACTATAACTTTCAATCGATCACTTAAGTGCCAATTTTTGTTTTAAAATGTTCACCCAAATGCCGTAAATCTGACGTGGCATAACACTTATGGTGAACGTTTTTAAAAAAGTTATGACACTCAAGTGACCGATTGAAAAGTTACATGACACTCAAGTTATTGAAAAAAATAAATTATGGCACTCAAGTAAGCGCGTTATATAATTTATGACACTCAAGTGATATGGAAAAAAAAAAAAATTATGATACTCAAGTAAGCGTCGTATGAAAATTATGTCAATTGTGGTGTTCTTCTTTCCCTCTTATGTCTAGATCCTCCTGCTATTTAGGAGCACATCCATAGCACCCTCTCTTTCCATCCGAAAGACCTGAGAAGAAATTCTGCTGCTGTTGCTGCCATTATCCCCGGAAGGCAGCAGAATCAGAAATGAGGTTAGGGACCAGGAAGAATTCCAGAGCATTGATGAGTGTGAAGGATGACCCTGGAGGACTAAAGTAGAGCACAAACTTGGTGCTACTTATCTCAAGGAAGAAGAACTCCTTCACCATAAGAGAGCTTCAACTATCGGGTGCTTGGAAATCACTCTGGAGCGCGAGTCCCGGGACAGAGAAGTTGGAAACAACGGTGGAGAGATTGGTTGCAGAGGCAAGAGAGGGGAAGCGGAGGCATGGGACGTAAATACTTTCATCAATTGGCTGTGGAGGTGAGAGAGATGAACTGGAGAGATGCAAGATGTTTGCAATTACCGGTATCAGTCAAGTTGAACGAGTAAGTGCGACCACAGACTTCGAGAAACTCTCGCTGTATTGTAAAGACGCAGAACGGAAAACCATCGGCTGCCGGATTCTGCAGAGCTGTTCTGTTTCATGAACTAGACAGAATCAGAGTAAATGCCGCCGAGGAAGTTCCTGCTGGTGGAGCTTACGCTGTCACCTGAACTGCAATTTTGATGAAGCCACTGGTTTTGGATTGTGTAAGCTGTAAGGAAAAGAGGGAAACAGAAGTGGATGCTGAAGGAATATGAGGATAAAAGCAAAGTCAAGGGCTAGCACACCATGGATGGGAAGCTTTGCCAGGGGAACCAGGAGATGGAACTGAAGTTTTTGCCCAAAGGATTGCTCCTTTCTTTTGTTTTTTCTGCTGATGATTCGTAGATATAAACAGAGTGAGAGGCGAGTCTTATTTTCAGATGTTGACTGAATGACTGACATTAGAATTTCATTTGGAGAAGTTTCTTAGCAGAAGATGCGGAATCAAGGAGGCGAAATAGGCTTTTCCCCTCAAGAAAAATCAAATGCCCCTGTTAAATGGAGCAGAGGAGCAAGAAAAGCCCAGTAACACATCTATTTACTGCTCCTTTCTTCCTTAAACCAGAAGATAACTGCCGATACCTACAGAAATCACCAAGTCAGCGAAACATCTCGGGGCATACCGATCATCCTTTGTCCCTGCACATCACTTGAGTTTGAGGCACGTGTGAAGGGCCGAAGGACCCTAGGCCTCTTGAGGATCAATCTCTCGCCAGATGACGCAGCTATGATTCACTCACTGCTCTTTGAATAGCAGTTTATTCGATTGTAAAGGAAGGAGAGAATCCATCTAATGGAGCAACTACCAAGAACGTGAGGCACATAAGTGTGAGCATGCAACTATGCAAGTACACTCTTTTTGACTTGAGTGTCGGAGGGTCCTCTGTCGAGAACTGGGGTACTTGTTCTCCCTGTGGTGCTCAGATTTTATGCCAAGGAGCTAGCAATATCTGGTAAGCCAAATTTGTGCGTCGGGACTCAACAGATTCCTTGCGAATCATTTCATCGTGATCACAGCAGATATGATTATAAATATTCAAGCACCATTTTGGAGGCAAGACAAGCAAGTACTGTCTTGACAAAGGTGCTCGGTACTATGGCATAATTTCACATCCTGAAAGATGCCAAGCAGGATCACCTTGTCCTGATAATTAAAAGCACCTACTCCTGAAGAGATCATTCAACAAGGAATTGGAAGGCGGAGAAATTTGGCGAAGAAAACAGATGAGATGCGAAATTTGTTCTTATCAGGAAACAGGAACTCCCCTTTTTAAGAACATAACACAGATACATTTCATAAGTTACACAGGCCAATGCAAGAAATCCTTAAAGCCCAGCGATTTGAAGATGAGACACTCGGTGAAACGAAGGAAAAATGAAGACCCTTTCCTTCTTATAACTTAGATAACTTATCCACGGCTCAATCAACTCTCCTAAATTCCTCATTTATCAGAGTTCACACTGAAATTTATTCACACAAGGACCGTCACCAGCATCAGTTTGCCTTACTCTCATCCTTCTGGGAAAAATTTCACATTGCCGCAACTCTTCCTGCGTCCGAGTCTTGGAGATTTTGCGCGAGTTGTCGGTATCTGCGATCATGAAGGTTCAAAAGATAGCATTTGAGCTTGTTATGAACATTTGCAAAGATCACCATGCGAAGGAAAAAATCAAACTTCATTTGTGGCAAGATCTCTTAGCCAATGATCTATGATAAGCTCTGATTTCTACGGTATATTACCTTTTTCAGTTCAACCGTAGGCGGAGGACCCTCGTAATAGAAGCTCGGCATTGGGTTAGCCTTGAACGTCAAGTTCTTTCTGAGTTGCTTGATAGTCGCCTCTCTCTCCTCCTTCAAAGTTTCAAGAGCGGCAAAGAGACAGCAGCAATTGCATTCATTACATATTGCCTTAGTTAATCACTACATATGTGCAGATTTAAGGTGCACAGGAACAAAGCTGGAAAAAAAAAAAGGAGGTTGCACATGTCATCCTCGAATGCAACTTACTGTGTTCCTCGCATCAGCCTGGACCTTTTGTGCCTCCAGCGCTCGGTGTTTCTCCTCCAACTTCGAAATAAACTAAGAAAAATGGAGTGAATCACCCAGATGTATCGGTTCAAACAGTGGAAGCTGTATAAAAAGTGATCTGAAAGCTATACCTCTTGCCTTTTCTCCGCACGTTCGGTGCTTCTAAATACTGGAGCAGATGCAGGAGTTGTTCGCGATTTTACGCCTCGTTTGGATGCGATAGTGCTTCACACAATGGAAAAAACACAGTATACGGTTGGAGGGGAAAGAATAAGAAGGCGGCTTGAAAAAGGAGTAGAAACCTGGCTGTGGCGATAAGAGCGTACCATGAAGAGACAGATAAAGAGTCTTCCTCATCCGGACTCTTCTTGTTATATGGGAACAAGCACTTTCTTGACACCAAATCCATTACCTGCTGCAGCCAAAAAGAGTTAACTTGGACATCATCCTAGAACATATAGTGTATGTTTGACAGGGTTCAAAAGTTAATTGCCTGATAGATTTCACTAAAATTGTTCCAACACTCAATACGATTCCTAAATCAGCAGTGATATATGCAGAGCAACGGGGCAGTTCTCTGGAATTACTCTTTAACATAAGGGTGCAGAACCAAAATCTTAAGTCCAGATCTCATGACTCTGTACTCAAATCTTTTTGTTACATTTCTGTGTGCAACTTACTGTGAACATTACGTATATAATCTAAGTGTTACAGTGAATGTATATGATATTGCTCGATGTTACAAGTTGGAACTCAGACTCACTTGTCTTGGGGTCACCTGATTTGGCTGCATGGCATGAGAACGCGGCCCTGGTTTACCATTGGATACCTTCATAGTATCATCAGCAGGACGAGCTCCAAATGAAGCGCGCTTTTCGGTTGCGAGGGAAAAAGGGTGTGGAACGGTGTAGTTAATTCGGTTGTTATGCTGCGCTGTCCTCTTTGATGAATCCTTAGCGGATGATTTCGACTTTTTACCCTCCTTTGCTCTCTCAGCATCTGATCTGGATTCATTTTTTGAGCTCAACGCTGTTTCATCCTTCTCAAATTTTCCAGCGCCTTTTCCCTTGGAGGACGTCACGACCGAGCTTTCATTCATACATTCCTTCACTTCGTATTCCCTTGTTTCTGAGCTCTCTTCTGAACTTTGAAGTTCAGGATCTCCGGCAACATTGTCGTTTGAGTCTGCAAGATCGCACTGATTGGAAAGAGATTCAGGACCAGGATCATGGCAGTCGCCGTTTGAATATGCTACGACGCAATCTGGCTCCTTATCCGTGCATATCTCCGTGATCACCACCACCATTTCACTGAATCATTTATCTGCACTCATTTATACTAGAAAAACATGTTATTGAAGTCCGATCAACCCCAAGAATTCAATGCAAGACCGAAGCAAATGAAGGAGGCCACACACAGAAGAAGCACCAAGAATGGTCACCTACTAGCATACGAAATGTGATTCAACCCTCATTTATTGCATAAAAGTAAAAAGGTGTGACGACCAAATTCAGGAAATGAAGCTTAGAACAACAACAAGAACACCAGCAACAGTAACATGGCGGAATGTTGTAAGGAAACTCACAGCTTAACTCTTGCTTTCTAAGACTGAAGGACTTGTCTAGCTGAGTGCCTCTGCGTTGTGAAACTTGAGTGATCTGTGTTTACTTCTTTAAATCCTGCAGTTTCTTGGTTAACGGCGTTAGTTATAAATTTGACCATTTATATGCCATTCATTTCTTTGAATATTCGTTAATTTCTTTGCCCTTATACGATTCTAGTATTGGTTGTAAATTTGCAGGAGAATTACCAAAAAAGTCATAAACTTATTGTAATTGTACTAATTCAATCCTTAAACCCTTTTTTTTTTGTTAATTGAGTCCTCAACTTTTTGCAATCGTATCAATTCAGCCTATTTGGCCGGCCGATACTAACGTGGAAAATTTTTAATAATATTTTAATACTTTTCAAATTTTTTAATTATTTTTTAATACTTTTTTTCTGTCTTTTTTTTTTTTTATAAATATTATCGCTTTTTGATTGCTTATATTTTACCAACGGTTTCAATAGATTGTCAACTTCTATTTGTGTAGCTTACCATCCTATTAAAGTTACAAATTCGTACATGAGTTGCAGACCTTAATCTGAGCGTGTTATAAAGTGTTCTCGGCTATTGAGTTAACAGCAAGTTTTAGGTTGCTAATCAATTCTTGTTTGAGCCACCAATCAACTTTTATTTTTCTAAATTCCGAATCACCAACTTTTAGTGAAAATACTTAACAACTCGTATATTAAATTAGTACGTATATTTGAGTTATTTACCAACTTTTATTCAAGTTAGTTAGCAACTTTATCAATTTAATTGATTCCGAAAATACTCACTTTTCTGATCACAAACTGACTTTACTTGAGTTATTTACCAACTCTTACGTCAAAGGCGAAACTTTTTTACAAATGGAATTGCCGATTCGTTTTGAATTACCAACTTTTATCCGATTGTATTGGAGTTACTAACTGTTAAACGAAATTACCAACTTTATTTTAAATAACTTTTTACCGACGAAATTCGGATTACTAACGTTTATCCGAGAGACTTACCAATATGGATTTGATTGCTACAGAAATAACCGACTTTTCCAATAATAGATATTCCTAGAGCTGTGTGCTCTTGCACTTGCGAGAGAGAAATTAACCCTAAATATCAGATTCTAGACATGACGGAGTCAAGGGCACTGAGCTTAAGCTTCACCATACCCAATAAAGAAGTAATGTCTCATTCGATCCACCTAAGGCATTACCATTTTAGCAACGACAGCAAAAGTTAAGGCACGACGTCAAGATGCTTGCAAAGGTGGGGTCTCCGATGTTGTGTGGTTAGGACGTTCACGTCTCTTGATTAGTTCAAAAATTAGGGTTAGGAGACAAAGCCTTTTTATCAAGTAATTGCTTTAGGCCCCATGTTTGATTGTGCCGCGGTAACCCCTTTTGATAAAGCCATCGCATCCTCTTTAATGGTCCGGAACGAAGAGCCCGTTTCGTTCCACGTAGTTGTGACTGAACTATAATCTTATCGTGTTGTAGAGTGATGTAAAGTATTGTAGAATGCATGTTAAGTAATGTACGTCGTAAAACTACGCTAGCTTAAGTACTTGCTTTTTTTGCGCAATTTGACACGGATACTACATGTGTTATACAAGAAGAAAGAAGGCGATAGGGGAAAAATTACAAAAAAAAGTCATAGACTTATTGCCATTATGTCAATTTAGTCATAACATTTTTTTTCTTTTGACCAATTGAGTCATAAATCTTTTATATTTATCCATCCGATTAATTTTGACCATCCTCCGTGACACTATTGGCGCCGATATGAATAATTTTTAATGATAATTTAATAATCTTTAGATTTTTTTTAAAAAAAATTATTTTTCTTTTCTTTTTCCTTTTTTTGTTTCTTTTCTTTTTCTCTTAGCGCCGAGACCCACACCAGCCACTTTAAAGGTAAAACAAAGCATAAAAGAAAATAAAATTTTAAATTTTAAAAAATAAAATATTATTAAAAAGGTCCACATCAGCTATTTCCGATCAAAGCCGTGAACCGAACTATGCAAAAGGTTTAAGACTCAACTGGCCATAAAAAAAAAAAGGACTAAATTGACATAATTAAAATAATTTTAAGATTTTTTTTGGTAATTTTTCCAATGGAGGGAGTAGCGACAAACAATAGCTAGAAAAAAAAAAAAAGTTACGTGACTATACCAACCTCTCTGATAGAGCAACGCATTTTCCACACGGCGAATGGCCCCACCTATAGATAACTTGAAGTACAATCAAGACATTTTCATATGGTGAATGCCACATGATATTTCTGTCCAGATCCAGGTCTATGGATCCAATGCGGCCACAGCCATTCGATTTGTATGGGATCCGCCCAGAACTCACATGGTAACGGTCGTGATGTATCGGAACCATGATGGGCCCCCTGTCCAGGTGAGGCATTCTTACACAAGACATTTTCTCATTTGGAGAAGTCTTAAACTATGAACATTATGGGACCATATTAGGTTGCTGTCGGTCGGCATAGAGTAGTGCAACTAAAGCCAGAGATGACCAGGAGTGGAGTTTTCGTGTACATACCCCCTTTCTTAGAGCAGCAAGAGAGATCTTACCAGTCAAGCTCCATACAACAGAAACACTATTTTTGACTCGAAAAATAGCAGAACATGCACTACCTGTACGTGTTTGGTTTTGTAGCACATTCTCATCATTTCTAATCAGGCACGGTTCAATACTTTCAATGGGATCATGTTCTCCCAAGTTTTGAGAAAAAGAAAGAATGTTTGTCACAATCCCAAGGGCTGCGAAATTCATCTTCGCGCGCCATGATGAGAGATTCGATACAGTGCCATGGGAGGAGGATAGGGAAAACTTTCATATATGAACATTGAGTCGTGGTAATTAACAACTTACATCGAAGAAAGTGGTGTCATTTGAGTGACAGCTTCGCGAGCGTCAAGGCTAGTACCTTAACCCCATTGGTTATGTCCTGAATGGAAGAATGCTCTTCAGGTTTGTGACTGTATCCTGCCAAACCAAAGCACACATTGTTATTATTTCCAAAAGCAATGTTCCTTTACTCAGTCGAAAATGAAGCAAATGGACATTCTAAAAGTCAATATGTCCCTGACTTGTGTCCTACAGGACAATACACACAGACCAACATCTACGTGTTTCCAAAATACTATGGGATGTTCCAGGAAATCCTGCAATTCCCAACGAAGTACTGGATATGGTTCACTCTACACATGATTAGAGCAGCAAGCTCGTGAAGCCTTCGAGTGGTAGCATTGCACAGTTCGATCAGGAGTAACATGCCGACTCGACAAGTATGTATCAAACTTAACTGATGGACGCTGAGGAAACCTAATGTTGCAAAAAAGGGCGAATACAGAGTATTGTAGCAACATGCCTCCATGACAATACGACTGCGAGTGTGGAAAGAAAAAATGGGGAGCTCAAACCTTTGTAGCAGGGAATAAATATCATGCCCATTGGAGAAACCCTGCGAAGCAATGACAATGAAAAATCAGTGACCGTGCCATCATGCTGGAGAAATATGGCATGAACATCGTCTCATGACATTTGGCTGCAATTTAGCATTACTTGAGATGATGCTACTGATTCTCTGAAGGGGGAGAAAAAAGGGGACTGAATTGTAAAGCTACGCAAGGACCAGACATAGGATTTCCTTTGTTATGTTGTCTTTTGCAGTAAGTAGGTGGACAGTAAAGTTTAAAAATCTCTCTCTCCCTCTCTCTCAACGAAGTAGGGATCATCTCATTTTGCATGTGTTACCTGGCCATAAACAGCGAATCGTGATAAGCTCTACTGATCATTAACTTGTGAGATAGCTTCAGATCCTTCGATGCAGATTCCATTGCCCTAATTACCGATTCATCAGAAAGAGCTGGTGGATCCTGATTGACAATCTTAAACTCGGCAAGCTTGACACCACGATCTCTGGCAATCCTAATAGCGGATTGATGTATCTTCTCCATTACAACATTTCTTCTTTCTTCATCAATATCGCGAGTATCTGCCAAATCATCAGCAACAAAATTACATGTTGGCATAACAATCAAAAGGGCGATAACATCACTCAGTTCTACGAGAATGCCAATGTGAGGAACATAACATTTGCATGAAATATTCATCACAGTGAAACCCATTAAATAAATTCCATTATTGGAGACAATAATAGAACATGTTGGTATATGACCAATCGGATACTCGCTAAAAGTTCTCTGCAAACAAAAATATTTACCTATTTCCAGGTGCGATTTGCTGGGGATGCTGTTGATTGCTCCGGGATGTAGTTGTAGGATACCTTGATGAAAAAACTAGACTGAATATGTATTCCGACTTATACATCTTTTGTTGTTAGATTTGAAAAACAAAGAAGTTACATACCCACTGTCCCAACAGTATCTATAGATCCAGATTGTAAAACATGCTTCTCAACAGCTAGTGCCAGCTCCGCCGCTGCCAGTCCAGCATCATTTCTGCCAAAAAGATTAATCCACTTATTGTGGACTGAAAGCAAGATGCTAAAAAGTGCATACTTGACCATACAATAGAAAATCTTTAAAGCAAAGAAATGGAAGAAGAATAATAAACTTGTCTTTCTACACATCTATAGATATCAGAAATGTATTGAAACTGCCTAAGCAAGAAGCAGATGACTTGCAGCATGAAAATGAAAAGTAAAAATAAAACAAGCAAAAAATGAATTAAATTTTTTTCCAACAAAGAAATCTATCTCAATAACCATGTCCAAAAATCATAAACCGCCTTAATGATAAAAAACCTAAAATTGATTTAACTTTAGCTCTTGAAGAACTTTTTGATCAAGTGCAATAACCTGTATGGCATCAGCACAGCACCTGCATGTCCCCCACTTCCTTCAAAGTCTACTTTTATGCTTGCAGGAGCGGCAATAGCAGTTACTATACCAATAGATACACCTGTGTGGGAAAAAGAATGCAGAATAAACAGATGATGTACGATAATAAAGAAATCGGCCTGAAGGTACAAATGGGACCCAACCTTCCTCTTCAAGAATAGGGCCCTGCTCTATATGCAACTCCACGAAACCAGCATAAGCTCCTTTCTTTAAAAATACGCTCGTTAAATCCACTGGATCTTGTGCATAACCGGCATATTTGGCGGCATCTAGAAAGGATGTATTTTGACTGTCGACTGTTGTTTCCAGTTCCTTCAGGAGTGCCTTGCTTCCCGCCATTAAGCGGCTGCAAATTTAAGGCATCTTGTGAAAAAGCTTAGCCACTAAGAGAGATAATTTAACTACTGCCTGCCTGCCATGTGTATTTGTAGAATCATGCAAGTGTAAGTCTGAAGATACACTCAAACAACTTGTTTTAAAGCATGACTAACATGAATGACAAGTGTATGAGCACAAGTAATTTACTCCATGTAGTTCCAACCTTCCCAAGCAACTGATTCCAAAGCGTGTAGGTTCTTCTGAAGTGAACACTATGATCTCCAGTGATCTTTTCGGCTTGAAGCCTGACCTGGAATCGAGAAGAACAAAATGATAGATTCAAGCAAATCTTAACAAGATGAAACACAGCAAGTAAAGACATCCAAAGATACACAGAATCCGATGCATGGCATCCTTAGTCAAGGTTCACACTTGAGAACGCTGGTATGTAAATCATTCAGTCCCCGGTGCAAGATGCTACTCCTTGAGGATCAATTTATTTTATAATTCACAAACAGCAAGTAATTCGTACTTGTAATAAGCACAGAATCCTTGAGCCTAAGGTGCTCAATTGTTGCTGCTATACTGAAAGCACGTGCTAGAGAACTATAATTTAAAAAATGAGACAGTCGCAAACCTTCTTAGTACTTTAATGGCCTCCATGGCACCCAGAACACCGACAACTCCATCATACTTTCCGGAGTAAGGAATAGCATCCATGTGAGAACCTGTAGCAACTGCAGGAAGCTCTGGTTCAAGGCCATCCCTGCAACATTGAGGGTAAAATGTTCATATAATGGCAATTTGCATAGTCCAAGCCAAAATATAGGCCGTGAAAGATATGAGTACAGAAACATAAGAAAAGACCTAAATTTTGACAAGCAGATCCAAAGTAACCAATCAAAAGGCTTAAGTTTTGCAACATGTATGACAAGATTGGCTTTCAAAACTCTCAAAGTACCATCAATTTAAGGCAACACAAAGACATTCACTGAAAGTCTAAACAGACAACGCCTCACCATCGGCCGAATATGTTACCCACAGCATCCTCTCTAACAGACAGACCAGCAAGTCCCATCGAGTTCTTAACATACCTGAGATTAATAGTTCAATAAGTGAAACAAAGAGGTAACAAGAACATAAAAGTTGCGAAAGAAATTATATGTAAAATTCAATACTACAAATTCTTCATGAGCACTTCAAATGGTGAACTATATTGTTCTCAAAACACAAGGAACATTCAATTTTCAGAGTCAAGCCTTCCTCTCCTTTCAGTACTATCATATTGAGGAGCAAAAAGCACATTTGCATGGACCGATCATGATCAACATGGGCTTCAATTTACAGCTTACACAAACAAGGTCCTAGTTAGGATTTGGCGAGAAAGTCAGAACAAGGATGATGTTCACATAGTTGGATGGCCAGCACTAGCTATAAGGACTACATGCTTTTCGAACAATAGTTAATGTCACTGTTGCTATGACTGGAAAAAGTTGATCAATACAGCTACAATTCATCCAGTCTAACTTTGTTGCATTCTCTTAGCAAATCAAACAAGAAAGCTCAGTCACTCAAAATAAATTGAAAAGAAAGACAACAAAGGTCGGCTTCAAGTTTAAAGCACAATGCAAAAAAGAACTATCAATTTAATCGTCAATACTCCATGTGATCAGACACAATGTCTTAACGCTCCCTTCAAACGTATCTGGCCATGTCCTCTGCATGTGTCTACAACGAGAATACTTATGCATGCTCACAAGAGAGACAAAAATTCATGCACGTTCTGAGTAAACTTCCAAAAATATGAAACAATTCTTTAGACATTATGGATCAAATATTGCATCAGCAACCTCAATGAATGATTACCAGTTGGCAAGTACAAGGTTCATCTGCTACCTCTACTCATGCCAGAGAGCAAACACGAGATTCCACATTTTGAGTGAATGCAAGACACGTCAATTTATCCATGGTTGAGCATGACCAAATCCAAACTCACCTCGTCACCCACAAAAGTTGCAAGTTTCTAGCAATCACAACTTTATGAGATTGACATAGGACCTAAAACAGTACACAATCCTCTTCTGTATTTAACCATTGGGCCCAAAAAAAAAAAAAAAAAAAGTCAACACAGCACCAGTTGACCGTGTTCATCCAGCCTTATATGCATATATCCAGCTCCACCTAACTTCTTAAGCTTTTAGTTCAACTCTATTATATGAAATCAAATCCGAGTTTCAATTTCTTCGCGCTCTGTTTGATGGATCATTCAGCATGTTGGTTCTCGTCTGTTTTACTCTCCAATCAACCTTCCACATGTTGTTTCCATCCAATTTCCACGAAAAAAAAAAAAAAAGAGGAAAGGGGTACATTTCTTTTAATCCACATCACAGGCTTATAGCTTTATCATGATGGCCCCATAGACATATGTTGTTAGTTCAATATACACATATCATCCTCCTCCTAATAACCAAAAGATTGTTCGAGTCAGAGAAATTCGAAACAACATACGAACATAACGTCGAGCAACCAAATTGAACATTTTGTGACAGTATCAATACCTTCGGGCCATCACGTCCTTGTCAGTGTAAAGGACCCTCGTCACTGATGGAGCGGGCGTATCGGAGAAACTCGCAAGCTCGTCAATCTGATCGGCAAAAGAAAGAGCTTACTTTTTTTTTATCAACACTGACCACCCAGCTGAAACAAACCAGAATGAAACCTGAGAGAGAGAGAGAGAGAGAGAGAGAGAGAGAGAGAGAGAGAGAGGCATAAAAACTACCTGTTTTTGAAGATTTTCGCTTTCGACGGACAAGGAAGAGAGAGAATCCGCGACCCAAGAAGGCGATTCGCGAAGTGGGTATCCCGAGAACTCCTCCATCGTTCTGATTGTCGGGTCTTCTTCCTCGGCGCGAGCCAAGACTGCAGAGACCGAGGAGAGGAATAGCAGCAGAAACCCAAGTGGGAGTGAAGGAGATAATCTCAGCAGACGCATCTTCGCCTTCTTTTCTTGCTTCTGGCTTTTGGGTTGGCCTTCAATCTGGAGATGAAGCGGATACGTTGCGGCAGGAATCGAATTGGAGCTTCAGCTTCCGATGGAACGCGCCCGTTCCACCCGTGAGGGAAAGAATGAGTGCAATCTGACACGACAAAGGGGGTGTGCATATAGTAGTTTAGCGATAAAGCGTCGGTGAACGGGAGCACGTGGGTGATCAACGTTGTGATTCCTGCTTAGTCTGGTGTGGCCAATGAGATATTACCAAGCGACAAATATTTTGTGCTGTATTAAGGAGTGGGAATGGAAGAACAGAAGAATGTCGGGTTCCCGAGTCATCAACTCATTAGTAAATAGTGGGAGAGAATTGCTCCCTTAATGCATTTGAACTTGGCTCCGGAAATAGCAGACACGGATTTGTTCCCACGACACGAGTCAAATTACGAATTATAAAGAAATAAGATTTAAAGTTGATACAAATACAATACCATACGCTCAATCTAAGTAAAAGTCTCAATAATGAATATTGTCGGAAATGAAAGGTCAAATTAATGATTATAGTTTACACATCCATTGATGCCATGAAATATCGTAGGATCGCAAAGAAATAAATAAAAAATCCACAAAGATTTGTTACGGTTCTAGATTACAAATTCCCTCTAGAACATCTGAAATCTACGGTTGGAATCAGTTCAAACCAATTTTAGAAATTTGGAACCTATCCCACTTACTCTGAACACTACCTGTTGAACCACTTCCCATCGGTCCAATTCCTCGGTTTTCGATTTTACAATGAAATCATGCTTATCCTTAATTGTGGCACATTGAAAAGTTTTATCGGCCTACTTCAAACCGACGGATTCGAAAGATAAGTCTTCTTTCTTTGTAGCAAGTTTCATGTACCCAACCGTTGAGCTGCACTAGGGCGATGCTCGCATTACACCTAACATAGTATATTGAATGTCGATCTAGTGGATAAAATATCAGTCTCTTTTATCCCAACTGTCAGTATGAAGCTCCTAAAGTCACGCTCGAGAGATCGCCAAATATGTTCGTCGTCCCTTCTTACCCTTGTTACTAACATTAAAAAACCAATCGAAGTCATTAGTGCATTTGATAACCTTTTAACTACACACAACATAGTTGACTATATTAGGTAAAAAAAATCATTTTCAGTTTTTCAGTATTTAATTTTTCAGCTTTACCAAATGAGACTGTGGATCTAGCAATTTGTTACTATTTAATGAATTGGGTTAATACCATGAAAAAAATCCAAATTAGTACATCTATAATAAATTTATCCCAAACTAATTTTTGAATCACAAAAAACCTCCAAACTTATACATCTAGGACAAAATCCAAATGAATTTTCAGGTCACCAATCCCAAACCGATACACTCTTATTATATTATCTACTCTCTGTTAACTTCCGTTAAATTTACCGCAAAATTGCTGAAGCGGATAACATATGGCAATAGCTCAACTGATATGGCGAGTCTACATGAAAATCCATATCTATTTGAGGTAAATTTGTCACATGTGTATTAATTTAAAGTTTTTGTAATAGTAAACCTTAGTAATTTACCTTTATCACACACAATAGTTTCTTGAAAATTGGAAAAAGAAAAATAAAATTAACGTGCTTATTTTTTTTGGTTGCCAAGGAATTTTACTTCTGAATAAACAAAAGAAAAATGAAAATAGGTGAAGTAACCTAATTTGTGCTTCTTACAGTTCAAGTGAACGGAGAGGAGGGCATAAATGTAAGTAACAATCCGTTTGTTTAAAGGGAAATTGTTCATGGAAATTCTTTTTTGACTTTCTCGTGTTTGGATGACGAAAAATAATTGATTTACAGAAAAAAAAAATTGTGTACTGAAACAATAAGTTTAGATCCGTGAAAAATGACTTCTACTTAAGGCGAGAAGGAATTCATTTTCCCTACCAAATAAATGAAAAGTAACAATTTTCCTTGAAAATGATTTTCATGGTAAATATTTGGAAAATTTACTAAAAAATTCCTAAACATATTATACTTGTGCCAATTTAGTCACAAACGTTTTAATTTAATCAATTTAATCAATTTAATTCTCAACATTTTGATAAGTTGTCATTTGAGTCCTTCCAGCCAATTTTAATCGAAAATCGTAGAAATGGCCGTCGATTGTCGGTTGGCACTAACGTAAATAATTTTTGAATTTTTTTTAAATAATTTTTTTTGTTTCTATATTTTCTTATCTTCTTTTTCTTTGCTTTTTTTTTTTCATTGGGCTAGCGAGGGTTACCCTCGATCCTCTCCGGCTACAAACAAGGGCACGAAGGCCCTGGCTCAAATCTGGTGAGGGCCTTTATGCCCTCACGTACAGGCGACAAGGCCGCCATGGTCTCGCCCAAAATGACGGCCTAAATTTTTGTGAATTGGATTATTAAGCGGAATGTGTATTTGTTGAGTTCGAATTATTGTTGACTGGACTAGTTTTGGGAGAAACTATTATGCATTTGGCATGGTGAACTATTCGAACTTGACACTATAGTCGGGTGCGGCTATTTTAATTAGACCGTTGGTGAGTTATTCAATTGAGTATTAGAATACAAAATCGGTCCGAAGCGCTGATTCGCGGTTAAACCGCAAAGGCATTTTATTAACCCTCACCCGCCACTTGTCCTCCACGTGTCCTCCACCCTTTTTTCTCTTGAGACACCTTTCCCCTCTCTCTCCTCTTCTTCCACCAGTTCCCTTTCTCTCCCACGAGAACTCCTTCTCTTCTTCACTTTTTCTTCTTTGTTTCCTTGGAGACATTACCGAAGGAACCCTCTCGCTGTCACCTCTCTCAAATCTCTCGTCCATTTCTCTTGCTCGCCCTCTCGTTCTGGCCCTCTCGCCAACAGTCACTGTTGCTCCCGCCTCGCTCGATCGTCGTTGTGAGCGCCAAAGGAAGGAGAAATACGAGCGAGGCACGGTAGTGGATTTGGGCGTGAATCAAGGCGAGCTCGACGCTGTGGCAGCATGGTGATCATCTTCGCGTCGGCCATGGAGCGGCTTTGGTTTTCGTGGCGGTCTTGCGCATAGAAATCCAGGCGAGTATTAATGCGTCAACTTGTGGTTCGGCAATTCTTCTTGCATGTCTTGTTTGTTGGTGCCGTAGATATCCTTAAGTGCTGAATTGGTACAATCGAGGGACCGATTGTCGAATTGAGCGACGGATCAAGGTGGACGTGAGCGAAACGAGCTTGGTATCTTAGAGTATATGAGGTATTGAGGTGTTTGTACACTGTGTCTATATGCTTGGCTGACGTGTCTGGAGATTAGACCTGTCAAATGAATGGATTTGGTCAGGTTTGGGTCGGGTCATAAATGGTTCAGCTCAAATTGACTCATTAACCCGTTTATAACCCATTTGTACGTAGTGCAAATTTCTTGACCCATACCCGATCCGATCCATACCCAATACATATCCGACCCGACTCACATTACTAAAATATTTATATATTTAATTCAATCTAAGAAAATTTATTTCTTATAAATTTGTAAAAAAATTATATTACTAAATCATTGTGTACAATTTTCATATTTTATTTATTTATTTACAAGTTTAAAAAAATATTTATTTCTTTTAAAAAATCTGATTTTTTTTCTCTTTATTTTCGTCTAAGCATCTAAAAAACAGAATTTCATGTACAAAAAACAGTCGTTACTTCTATGCCACTGTTTTCCCGCCAAGAGCGAAAAGAAAAGAAAATAATGTTTCACGATCGAACTATTAGTGAGGGAGACGAATTCGAATAAACTTGCTCTTCTCATTGCACCATATCGAGGATTCACCTATTCTAAAGACCAATACTACAAAACTTAAGTATAAAGTGTGTTAGCATCTTTAAGCTTCGAAGCGGCGCTGCATCTATTCAAAGAACCACTTGAGATAGTGATCGATGGAGCTAACAAGCCAGTCGAGGAGAAGCCTATGCTCCTACGCCTCGAGTCCGCTCAGCTTGAACTCCTTCAACCTGCCGTTGAGGTCCTTGAAGATGCAAATTTAATAATTAAAATATCACTTGATGACGCATGTTTCTTTTGTTAACATGTGTTCTATTCGTATCATACAACAAGTCCTACAAATGTCTGCTTTTTTTTTTTCATGGCCACTCTGCAACCTCGACAATAATATTCAAATTGAATAATTAGAAAAAAAAAAAAAAAGAGGGGAGGCAACTGCATCGAGGAAACGATGTCAGTTCATCCAGCAACAAAAATCGGTTGAACCGAATATTAAAATCTTGAACATAATCAACTATGAATAAGAGCAAGGCATGAAGCTCAAGCACCAGAAATGAAAAAGAAGAAGAAGAAGACAATACCGCTCGTCTCCTGCTAGCGAGAATGAGGGAAGAGGAAGAGTAGAGGCTTTTAAGTGGGTTATCCTAAGTGAGTTGTAAATGGGTTCACAATGAACCCATTTATAACCCACTTATTTTGGTTTCTTAAATAGGTTGTCTTATATGTTGGCTTATTAAGTTTGTTATGACCCATCTAACTGATTGTGGGCTCTTAAATGGGTTTTGGACCCATTTTGACAGATCTACTGGAGATCAAATGAGTGAAATGGGTGGACTGACTGTTGAGATGGACGGCAATTTGGTAGTCGGTCGTGTGTAGACCTAGTTGCCCGCAAAGTGAACGGGGGAAAGGACCCCGAGCCGATCCACGTGTGCCTATTTCGAGTTGGGTGAAGTACTTTGGCGTTGGATAGGTGAAGTTAACGGTCAAATGGGCAAGACAGCCGACGGATTTCGGTGGGGATTACGGGAGAAATTTGTCGATGGTTATTCATGGGCGCGTAGATTGTCTCGACGAGTTGCTTGTCGTAGTTATAGTTTGACTAGACTATGTTTTAAGTCCGCTCATTGGTTTACTTGCCCTGTTATGTTTGATGTCGACATGTATTATTTTCTTGCTGGACGATCGATAGGCTAACTGTCGTAGCGTTAGAGAATTTACTCGCGAGCCTTGAGCTCACCCTTGTGGGTTAACTGTTTTTCAAAGGAGCAAGCCAGTGATGTGAGGCGGCCGTGGAAGGTGGTGGTGCACATGGGCGACACAGGCGGCTGGTAACGGGGGAGCTGATGTTTTATTTGTTTTGGACTCCCAGATGAATGTTCTTTGTTTTGAACCTTGGGATGTGATACTTGAACTCTTTATATTACATATATATGAAAGTACGTATTTTATAAATTTATTAATAATCTTACTGCATGTGTGCTACAGGTAAGGAAAATTCTAAGAGTAAGACTATACCCTTTAGGCATTGTGTCTGCCCTTTTTGTTTACATGCACTTGTATTTTTATCTAGTCTTCCGCATGCGCTCTATTATATATTAAAACATTAAATCAGAATGCGATTAGAGCATGGGTTAAGGTCGGGATCCCGATAAAGGTTAGTCTCAAAGCACGGGGTTAAGGACGGACCCCGACACTCCGGGCCAATATTGCCCTGCTTGCCGAGGTTTACCAGCACAATGAAAGAGAAAGAAAAGAAATAAAAAATAAAAAATTATAGAAAGTCTACTTCAACGCCAATCATGCTACGTAAGAAGGCTGCATCCACGTTAGCGAGTTCCATTCAAAATTGGTCGGAAAGACTCAATTGGTTGATTGTCAAAAGATTTAGAACTCAATAAGACTAAATTGGCTAAATCAAAAAATTTAGAATTAATTTGGTATAATAACAATAAGTTTAATACTTTTTTTTGATAATTATACTGAAAATTTTCCATAATCATAAAGTAGTCAATGCATCAACTGCAACCTAAGTGTTTTTACTAGCAAAAGCTTACCCAAATAACTAATCACTTATCATGATAAGTATTTGCGTCTGGCTGGTTTTGACTTACAACTTTTTATTTGTGCTTTTTTTATTTTAACTTTTGTGAGTTGATTGTTATTTAGTAAAACAATTTGAATCTTTGAAACTATGTAAATGTTAGAATGATTGAAAAAAAGGCTAAATAAGATTAACCGGCTCATTTATTGGTTGCTTAACACTTTTTTTTTTAACAAACAAAGGAGAAAATAAAATAGGTGAAGTGAAAGGAGAAGATGACAGAGATATGAGTAAATGTACTTGGTAACGACTCATGGTTAGATACTTATGAAGCCAACGCTCCAACATTAAAAAGGCTAAGAGCGTGCATAACAATATTTTTGGAGTAGAATTTTTGCTTCAATTAAAAAGGTTAAGGGGCGCGCAGGACAATACTATGGAGGAGAAGTTTTGCTCCATAAGTGCTTTTGGAGCATGAAGTCATTTAGTTATGCAACTTCATTTTTCTACTTGTGATGTATTTTCTTGCTCCATAAATAGTTTTGGAGTCACTTGAATAAGTAAAAAAAAACAAGGGAAAATGTCAAAAAAGGGCCCCAAGTGCACTTGTTTTCTCAATTAAGGGCCTGAAGTGCAACTTGTGTCAAATAAGGGCTTCAAGTGCCTTTTTTTATTCAAACGAAGGCTCGAATAGGGACATTTTTGTCTTTTTACATTTTGTGATTGTTTTCCTTTTTTTTCTTCTTTTTTTTCTTCCCTTTCTTCTTTCTTGTTTCCTTTTGTTCTCATCCTCATCACCGGTGGCCATGGGTTGAGCGGTCGCAAGGGCTTGCCTCACTCGGCTTAGGCGAGGGCCGGCCGAGTTGCCGAAATGGCAAACAGCGAGGACGCGGCGACGGTGGCGGCGAAGCCGAGGTGGAGGCAATGGTGAGGGTCAAGATCTGGTTGAGGGTGAGCTTCGTGTTCGAGATTGTCGCTCATCGCAGCTGAAGTGACCTTGCACCCGTTTGCGGCCGGCGACGAGAGAGTCGCGGGTTGAGCGGCCGAGATCGCGGGCGTCGAGGACGTGGGGCGAAGAGGCCGAGGCGAGGGTCCTCGCGCCCGTTTGCTGCCCACGGCCCACTTTCTCTCTCCAAGTTTTTGCAAAATCTCTCCTCGCCGCAGGGCGGGCCCGCGCCCAGGCGGAGCGAGGGCTTGCCTCAAGCGATCCGGCGAGGGCTCCCCTCGCCGGCGGCCGCGAGGCAAGCCCTCGCCTAGGCAGAACGAGGGCCAACCTCGCCCGATCTGGCGAGGGCTCCCCTCACCCGCGGTCACAAGGTAGGCCCTCGCGGGTGGGTGGAGAGAGCCACGCAGCTCACGGCCGGCTGGTGCAAGGGGAAGAAGAAAGAAGAAAAGGAAAAAAACAGAAGAAAAAAAAGGAAAACAATCACAAAATGTAAAAAGAAAAAAATGTCCCTGTTCAGGCCCTAGTTTGAATAAAAAAAGGCACTTGAAACCCTTCTTTGACACAAGTTGCACTTCAGGCCCTTAATTGAGAAAACAAGTACACTTGGGGCCCTTTTTTGGCATTTTCCCAAAAAATAATCACTTCTCTTCAAAAGTTAATTTTTAGAGTAGAAGTGTTACCATGCGCATGGGCTTATTGGTGTAGTGAAGTGATGTTGAGGTGATTTTTATTTTTTATTTGTACTTTTTTATCTTATTTTTTGAAATTTGATTGTTGCTTAATATTGGACCACTTAGATTTTTGAACGATGCATATATTAGCATGTAAAATGATTGAAAAATCATGTAATTCTTTTCACAATTTTCAAAAGATAATATTTCGCTTTACGCCAAAGTTGTCAATACTTTTCAATGTGTCAAAGTTAGGTCTTTAGAACAAACATAATAAAGTCCCTATCAATACAATATATATATATATATATATATAGAGAGAGAGAGAGAGAGAGAGAGAGAGAGAGAGATACACACACTTTATTACTCACATATATTACGAACGGTGGATCATGCCAATCACACTTCTTTAAATATAATAACTGTTATAAATGTGAGACTTGTTTGGTAACGATTTTGATATTTTATTTTTGTTCTTCGAAACAGAAAAAGATGATAAATCTGTTTGGTAATGTAAATGATTTTAATTATTAAATACATTGATTCTATTCTTGAAAACATGTTTGGAGCAGAAATAAGAATAAAATAAAAGTTGGTTTTTTGTTCCAAAATCATTTTTGAGAAATAAGACAAATAAAGTGAGAATGCTCAGGGAAAGGCTCTCACTTTGTCCCCCCCAAAAAAAAAAAAAAAAAAAAAAAAGAATGAAGCCTCAAGGAAGGACGCTTGACCAGTCGGCTCCCCTCGCTTGTACCCTGCTCCCATCGCTCATCCGGCTAGCTCCACCATTGTTGTACGCAACCGACCGCCACCGATGCCATCCACCGCCGCCGTCCACCATTGTCCATCGTCCGCCGTCCACTACCGTCCACCATCTGCTGACTACCATTGCTATTGTCCACCACCGTCTGCCACCACTATCGGTCGCCATCTTCGGGCGCTAGAGAAAAGGGAAAAAAATAAAAAAAATAAAAAGCAATTTTCAAAAAAATTAAAAAAATTCAGTAGATTTGTATTGCATGAAACCGTTTTAGCAAAAAAAACACTTTTCTTAACAAATATTCCATGAAACAAATGGACGATTACAATAGCACGAAATAAATAGACTAATTATGGATTATAATAATGCTATATAGGTTGAATTTATAGTGACAATACGTAATTATTTGACTTAAATGAAAAAAAAAATTGGGAAGAGAAATTGCTCCAGGGAATTTAAATTTTGTGTAGTTACTAAATGCATTTCTATTCTAAGAACATATATTTTATTCAATTACCACACACGTTATGAGTTTCTTACATAAATATTAGTTAAATTAGATTAAAATAAAAAAAGCTAAAAGTTTTTAAATAACAAAAAAAAGATGAAAAAATACAGGCCACGGGGCCGCCGCACCATGTCAATGGGGCGTTGTCGATGGCTGGTGACCTTGGCCAGCTAGAAGCAAAGGTCGTAGCCCTCTCTCCGTTCTGATGATGGCTTGCTGGACCTCATCGAGGAGCCAGCAATACTCCATTGGTGATGGGGCAATGACCACAGGACTAGGATTTCACTCTCCTTCCATTGATGAATTATTTTTTCTAGTTTGTGTTTTTTTAAAACTTTTGAACTTTTTTTATTTTTTTAGTTTGTCTTTTTTTTGGAAATTTTTTTCGAATTTTTCTAACTTGATTTAATTAAAATTTGGCGTAAAATTATGATCTAGATCAAAATGGTGACATTTAAGTACTTCAGTTAACTTTAAAGCCACATAGAACACCGCATATAAGAGAGAGAATAATAAAAAGAAGAGGAATTGGATGCCATAGAGCAGAAGTTCCCGAAGTTACCTTAAAAACACACACAAGGAACCGAACACACAAAAAAAGAAACAAAAGAGAAAGGCAAGCCACTTCATCATTATTCAATAGTTACATTGGATGGCGTTCACATAAGGACTTGATCACACTAATTTGATAAGTTTTATGACTTGATTACACTTTTTTTTTTAAATTTTAGTACTCAATCGCACTTTTGTAATAAGTTTTAAGATTTCTACTGCGCTTATCCCTAACAATAATGAAGTGACATTTGAGTTAATTTTTGTGCCCTCCAGTAGACCAAAAACCAGACAATCCCACAACAGTTGCAAATTGCAATAACTTGTAGCCTGAGCGCATAAACGTTTATGAATTGAATTTGAGTTAGGATTGGGTACTTCTCCGATGTCGGGATATATCACACAATATTACGACGTGTACCGTAGTTAAGAGTACGAAAGTTGTTACACGTTGTGGACTTGTTTAAGACTCGTAAAATAAGAAATGGCATCTAACCAAAAAAAAAAAAATTGGTACGATGTATAATATACTTGTAGAAGTTCTTAGTTTAGAAAATAAATCCGCAGGAAGAACGAAGTTTTTATTTATTTCTTTTGTTTCTTTTCATATGTTTAGCCAACATGGGAAAAACATGGTGAGAAGACCTCACTAGAGGCGGGAAGAAAGAATACATGGACACTTTCAAGTTCCTTACAAGCATAGCACAAACAATATATAAAAAAACCCCAAATCAAACTCATTTCTCCCTCTCTCTCTCTCTCTCTCTCTCTCTCTCCCACTCTCAGCTTCTCCCAGAAGTCGCACACCGTGCAAAGCAAAGCGAAAATGGAAACCCCAAGACACAGCTGCCTAAAACTCGAGCTCCCAAACCCCAACGAACCCAAGAAGACCGAACCCATCTTCGTCAAGGCCACATGGTTCGACACCCACTTCGACCTCTCCATCACCGACGGCCTCGATGCTTGGGTTTGCCAAGGTACCGCCTTTGATAAAGACCCAGTTTTTGTTTCGCATGAATGACGTATTTTTGCGGGCATATTTGCTTTCATTGATGATTTTGGTATCTGGGTTTTGATTTTTTTAACCCTCGTCGGCGCTGTTTTTGACACAGACCCAATTTTCTACATAGAAAAGTACTTTTTTTTTTAAGGAAATTCGCCTTTTTTTGTTTTGTTTTGATGATTTTGGTATCTGGGTTTTGATTCATTTGTGCTTTTTTCCTTCTTTCGGTAGCATCTGAAGAGGAGGTGATAGAGAGAGCGGCTCAGTGGGGCCAGCCGGTGTCCGAGTACATTGAATTGGCCGAGCGTTATTTGGGTTTTCAACAGCCTGGTTCGGTTTATAAGTTCACTGATGCTGGTGATGGGAATAGCAGAGTTGGTTCTTTCACTTTTTCCTTTCACTTACTTTGTCTTTTGAAAGTTTTGATTGGTTTAGTTTTGTCATCCTTAGTTTATTGCAATTGGGTGGGAAAATGCGGGTCTATAGGAAGGGAGTGCTGCGGGAACACTGCTTTTGTTAGTGGCAACTTGGGGCATTCTCTATTGGAACTGCGGTTCATGTATTCATTTGGATGGCTGGATGGAGAATTTTGAGATGATTACATGTAGCTGCCCGGAAGCATGAAGTTTAACTGGAAACTGACTATGTGAAATGTGCGAGTAATTCTATCAATGATATAAGCTGGATAATGTGGTGTTGTGGTTTTTAGCGGGGTATAAGGATTGGATGTGGCTGCCAATCCAAGCTTAATGCTGCTTCCTGTTTTTGCAGTAATGATATGTAGAATAAATGGAAATTTGCTTTACTAGTATTGGTCAAAGATGCTCAATCAATCTTTGGTTGCTGTTCTGCTATTCTGCTCCTGTTGATTGATTAGCAAACTGAAATTGATTGTCACATATGATAAGATGAGGGATTATGCAGTTATCGTGGACGTTTGAGAAAGAAGGGACCAAACTAGAGTGGCGATGGAAATGTCGACCTTCACCAGACCATAAGAAGACTACTGCAGGAATCTTGGACTTTCTTATGGATGCCAACATAAGACTAAGTGTAAGATTGCCTAGATTAACTTTGGTTGTTTATTTCTTGGTTAATTGGTAGACAGCTGTAGTGACTTTGTTAGAGCTGTGCTATCCATGTACTTTGAGTGCATTTCTACGGGTCAGCTTACACGTATATTTCACATCAAGCAATTATGCGGTCCGATACTGCTTGTAGTGTTGGTTGATTTGCATACGGTAATGGCTGGATATAACTGCACGTCGTGGGTATCAATTAAAGCAATGTGAAGTGAACCCTCACATTTCTTGTGACCCTGCTCATTCCAAGAATTTGTCTCATAAATATTTATCTTGAATTTGGTCACTTCAATCATTTATCAGGCTGAAATTTATTGTTGTCCTTGTCATGACACTGTGGAGCCCCTTGAGCTATCCAGGTGTTTAACTGCTTTACATGCATGCTTCTGCAGGAAGAAGTTGTGAGCAAAACTAAATCGTTTGAGAGGCTGAAACTGGAAGCTGAGAAATGTCTAGCGCAAAGCGAGAGATTCAACCACGAGAAGATGGAATTTGAGTCAGCAATCTATCCAAAGGTACACCTTTGTGCTTATAACATGTTGCAGATCCAGTGTCATACCAGAATGAGTCCTATCGGAGCAGGTTTGCGTGCGCAAAGCTTAAATTCTGAGCATATTTTTGTCAGCCTCTTTCTTCCAGTAGTTTTGTATCTGCAGATGTTTCTCTGGAGTCTTTGGACTATAAAAAAATAAAAAAAAAAGATGCATGCAGCAGATTTAAAAAACTTTGATTCTTTAGCATTTCTATTGGTATGTTTCGTGACTTAGTATGCTTATACTTTGTTCCCTGTTTGATGTTCGTCACAATATCGTGCATGCTACCTGTACCATTCACACAATTTTATCTGTGGACGTGTTCTACTCAGTTGGAGATAGATCAGCTCATGGTTTTTCTGCCTATATACTAATGTTGTTTGGTCAAGGGATGATAAGTGAAAATTCTTTATTCAAAAAGCAGCGGCAGTAATTTTTGGTTTTCCTGGACGTGGAAGATGCGATTATCCTAAAACTGATAAAGCAGGGTAGGAAAACCTGCTAAAGTAAATGAAGAAATCGAACCATTAGAATGTAGGACTGACTTGGCGTTTTTGTACTTGTAGTTTCTTGGTGTCTTGAACACGAAGAAAGAAAAACTTAGAGAACTTCGCGATCAGCTCGCCAAGCAGGATGCCACTGGGAAATTTGCACAAGAAGATGAAGACTCCGCAGAAAAGACGGAGACTTTTGATGAGGAAACGAGTGACGATGCGAAAAGCAAGGAAGAAACTGCGGATGCAGGAACATCAAAGGCTGTGCTGAGGAGCAATGCCCGGGGGAGGAAAAGGATTACACGGATGTAGTATCATGCTTACCAACTTAAACGACTCTTTGTGCCGTGACTTTGTTAGACAAATTATAGTTTCTGCTGTCCTGCAGAGGTAGTACAAAAACCTTGTTGATTGTACATATTTTTACAGAGCATTAGGAAGCAACTCTAGTGATCTTTTAATTTTGTTTTGTTGGTCTTTGACACTGAGATTGTATGGATTGAAAAAATTGTCTTTTCCATATGTTGCGCGTAGAAATCCTTCGACAGGGCTTTTTTTCTGATTATGGGTTCTAGGCCCAAAACGACTATAGCCCAAAATGACTATAGCCCAAAAAGGGTTACTAACGCAAGGATCTTTTATCGAACTTAATCTGTTCGTTTTTCGGAAAAGAGTTCCGGGTCGGTTTTGGACAGAGAGTGTCAAATGCGGTAGATTGACACAAAAGGTGTGTTACAAAACAACTTCGACGGCCCAATATGTGTAATAGTAGCAATATATAACAAGTCTCGACACGACCCCGGAATTAAATCGACGGGATCGGCGGATGATATAGGATACAATGCTGGAATTTAATCAACAAGACTGGACGGGGGATTGTAGGACACAATACCGGAATTGAATCGACGGATCTGGACAAGATGGGTGAAGGGTGCAACATCAGAATTTAATCAACGATCTTGAACCTAACGAGTAGACGCCGGAATCTAATCGACGACACCTAACTCTGGATATGATACTCGCCGGAATTGAATTGACGACGGGGATCTAAAAACTATAGCTAGGCTAGGCTAAAGGCTAAAGGCTAAGAGCTAGTTGAAAATGCAAGTGTTTTGGGTTTGTTGTGTGTGTATCTTGCTCTTGCGAGATATTTATAGGCGAGCTCTTTGGTAATCGCTAGTGTGTTTCTTCCTTTGGCCCCACGCTTTACTCTTTTTCACAAGCCACGTGGATGACGGTTTCCCGGTCTTCGCGCATTTTCTTTTTACCTCGTGGGGATTACCGCCAACCGCTTCGATCGTGGTCTCCCTCCGCGCACTTTTCTTGATCTAGAAGGAAGTGGCGCCAGATTTTACCCCGACACGTGGCACCTTTCCGATTGGCACGTACCTTGCTTTGGTGTTCCTTCCCGTAGGCGATTATCGCTTCCTCACGTGCTCGTCACGAGTCTTTCTTGGATTATTTTAAGTGTCAACACCATAGAAAGAAAGGCCTGCAGCCACCTAATTTTGGACAGAACAAAACTCCTCAGCCATTCTGCGTTTTTTCTTTACAAAAAATTACTGCTTCCTTTTCGTCTAAATTCGACTTTAATTACTTTTATTGTATTGGTTTTTTAGATGAGATACTTTTATATTTTCAATCATACACAATTAGCAGTTGAATTTTTTCTTTTGTGTATTCTAATGTGAAACTGAGATACTTAAATTTTCAGGTTTCACTTAGAAATTGTCGTACTTGACAAAGTTTTATCACATTTTGATTGAATTTTCCATTTTGGGGAAGATGAGCTCTTTGGTCAAAATTTTGACATCCGGATGACTATTCCGAATGATGATAGTAGAAATATCCGAATTTCCAATGCACTGATCACTCATCCTCTCAAAGATAGTACCAGAAAACTGGAATTCTCCGCTGCATAACTTGAATAGAACAGGGAAACTAATAATTTGGGAATTAAGTAGATTGTTGAATAAAGTAAACGGGTTCTTCTTGCAGATTCTATCAAGCACCTTCATAACATCTACAGGCTTTTACGAAGCATTGAGAAGTGGCTCGATGAACTCCCGACATCGCGCATCGACCGACACGAAATATAACAACCTTGAAACAACTGCTTCATCAGGCGAAAATTTCCTTGCACGCATTTCCTGTAGAAGTTGCAATGCTTTATCCACTTGTTTGTCCTCCAAAAATGCCCGGATGAGAATATTGTACAAAATTGAGTCCGGGAAGCAACCCTTTTCCCGCATTTTCAAGAATAATTTCTCGGCTTTTGCTAACATCCCTCTCTTGCATAGGCTATTGATTAAGCTGCTGTATGTTACAACATTGGGAACCGCTCCCTTCTCCGACATGCTGTCGAACAAGTTCATTGCTGCCTCAAATTTCCCAGCTCTACAAAGCCCATCAATCAGAATGTTGAACACCTTGATCGATGATTCAAGTATGGCACTGCTGAGGGACCAATACAGATCCATTGCCTGGTCAATATGTCCATTTTTACAGAGACCGTCCAGCACAACCTCGTAAGTAGATAGCGCTGGTGCTGGAGAGCCATGAGTCCGCATTTGAGTGAAGAGTCCATTTGCTTCATCAATTTTGCCATGCTTCATGTACCCATTAATCATTATGTTGTAGGTAAAAATGTCATGCTTCAGGCCCTTCTCTTCAATTAGATGGAAAAAGTTCGCTGCATCATCCAGCCTACCCGCCAAACATAAACCCTTTATGAGGGTATTGTAGGTGCATCTGTCAGGGTCCACGCGTTTCTGAATCATCACTTCAAATACCCCGCCTGCTTCAGTTACTTTTCCCATTTTGCATAGACCATCTATCAGGATGTTGAAAATGACAACATTGGGCAAAACGCCTTTCTCTATCATTAGCTGAAGTGTTCTGTTGGCTTGCCCTAACATCCCTCCCTTACATAGGCCATTGATTAAGCTGCTGTATGTTACAACATCGGGAACCAATCCCTTCTCCGACATGCTGTCGAACAAGTTCATTGCTGCCTCAATTTTCCCGGCTCTACAAAGCCCATCAATCAGAATGTTGAACACCTCGATCGATGGTTCAAGTATGGCACTGCTGAGGGACCAATACAGATCCATTGCCTGGTCAATATGCCCATTTTTACAGAGACCATCCAGCACAACCTCGTAAGTAGATAGTGCTGGTGCTGGAAAGCCATGAGTCAGCATCCGAGTGAAGAGTTGAGTTGCTTCGTCAATCTTGTCATGCTTCATGTACCAATTAATCATCATGTTGTAGGCAACAACGCCGTGCTTCAGGCCCTTATCTTCAATTAGATGGAAAATTTTCGCTGCATCATCCAGCCTACCCGCCAAACCTAAACCATTTATGAGGGTATTGTAGGTGTATCTGTCAGGGTCCAAGCGTTTCTGAATCATCACGTCAAATACCACAACTGCTTCGGTTACTTTTCCCGTTTTGCATAGACCATCTATCAGGATGTTGAAAGTGATGACATTGGGTGAAATGCCTTTCTCTATCATTAGATGAAGCGTTTTGTTGGCTTCAATCCATTGTCCAGCTTGGCAGAAAGCATGGATTAAAGAGTTGTATGTGATCACATCAGCTGAGATACCTCGCTCGACCATTTCATCATAAATTTCGACTGCTTGCCCCAATCGCCGTGATTTACACAACCCGTCGATCATTGAATTGTAAAGCACAACATCAGGCTCAGTTCGTTGGCTACTCTGATCACGAAACAACTCCAATGCATCATCAATCAGCTGGGCTCTGCATAGAGCACCGACAATCATGTTACATGTCTGCGCATCAGCCTCAAATCCCTGCTTTGTCATCCTCTTTTGCAATTCCAGCACCAGCGCTGTCTCTCGTGTTTTACAGAGCTCCCCAATAAGGGTCCTGTACAAAACTGAACCCACCATCCCATCAAATCCTCTAAGAGCCAATTTGTCAAACAGCTCAACTGCATCGATGGCTTTCCCCACCAAGCACAAACCTTTAACCAGGGTAGTAAAAGTCACCTCGTTGGGCTCGAAACCGCGCTTCACGATCTCACCAAAGGCTCCAAACCCACAATCCATCATCTCCAGATGGCAACAACAGTTGATCAAAATGTTCAGCGTACACAAATCGGGCTGGATTCCTGCCCCACTCATCTTTTTGTACAAGGCGACCACGTCCGAGTGCGCCTTATTCTTGGAAACCGACCCCATCACGTGATTAAACGTATCGATGGACACAATGGGCTTGATTCGAACCAGTGTTTGGAAGTAAGCGAGCGCTTCATTCAGCGAGAGGGTACCTGATTTGCAGCGTTGCCTCACGTGAAGCTCGAACTCTGTCGGACTGTTTGGAAGTTGGGACGGTGATTCAGGGTCTTGGAAGAGAGAGGACAACGAATGCGGAGCTTTCGTCGTTGGGGGCGCGGTTCTTGAAGAAGTGGCACATCTTAGCCGCATTGGCGATGGATTCCCGAGGGCCAGAAGATGACCCAGCTTCCGAACGGTGCTTGCTTCCATGTCCCGGGTGGCATTATTAAGGAGCGAACTCAAACTAGGATGTTTAGCTCAAGCAAGAAAGGTAAGCAAATCTATGAACTTGTCTCTCACTCTAAAGTTGGTCTTTTAGTACTGTCATTTCTTTTTTCTTTTCTTCGATCTCTAGCCCTCCTCTTTTTTTCTTCTTTTTTTTTTTTTTTTCAGACTTTTGCTCGGTTTTTTTGCAGAGGGCAATATCGAATCCCGGACATATTAGCCTTCCCCACCCCCTTAATTTCCTTGCTACATGGCCACGTGCCAAGTGGGTAGCGTCGTCAACTTGACAACAAAAATTGCAGTGACCGGACTGATCAATGATTCCGATCGAAAATCGCAGTCATTGTATTTCGATATCGATGGACAATGGTGCACCAAAAGAATGGAACAAGAACTCGATGTTTGGGTTTCAATACTGATGAAAAGGCGTTTATCGACGGCAACGCAAAAATTTTCCAAAGAAAACAAGAGCAAAGTGTTGGAATGACAAAAGAGAATCAACAAGGGTTGTGACCATAAATAAGCTAGATCAATCTTCTTCTTTAGGTGCTTGCGTGTGTCTTTCTTCTTTGTCCGAATCTCCCCTTTAAATTTGTTGTCTATGCCATTGCCAGCTAACATCATGGATTTTTGATCTGATGAGGTCAATTAGTCTTTTGTTTAACTCCTTCCTTGTCAATCTCGAGTCCACGTGGCTAACATTCCACTAATTTCTCTGGTCTGCCTTGATCGCTCCCGATGTGAAATCTTCCCTCTGACTCAGGTGATATCTGAGGTTGGTTTGTGAGTGCCGAGAACTGGCCCCCATCACACCTGATCCCTTAAATTTATCTCTCAAATGTTCAATTTCCCTCTTATATATAGCCCAGCAGAACCAACTTTATGAATCTCTAAGTTATCAAATTTGATTGCCTGCCATCAATTCGGAGCTCTTCTTCAGGGAGCCCATGTCGCCATTCCTCTATTTTAGATGAAGATAGTTTAGTCTGTTGTGGAATCAGCTTGCGAGAAGCCTCAACTCAACGAGTTCCATTCACAATTGGCTGGAAGTAGACATGGCCACGGGGCCGTGAACCGCCGGTTTCGATTCATGAACCGGCAACCGGCGGTTCCAGTTAGTGGCCATGCTTGAACCGGAACCAGCTCTTGGAGGGGGCGGTCCCAATTCCTGGCCGGTTCAATGGTCGGTTCCGGTTCCGAATTTTGAATTTAATTTTAAATAATAAATTATGAAATAAAAAATAATAAATTATCAATTATAAATTATAATCAAATTGTACAATGTAATCAAATTTGGGAGGAAAAAAAAGGGAGAGGAAAGGGGCTTGAACTTAATGAATTATCACTAAGCGGCTACATATCTTCTTGGGAATAGAAAAATCAAAGTTCATATAGTTCTCTTACCTTTAATAACCCCAATTTATCTCATCGTCAATCGTCGCTCCCTGTTGTGGTACCCGTGGTGGTGATATCCCCATTATCATCATTGAAGAATTCGTTGTCTCGATCCAGTTCTTGTTATCGAGATTTAGCCTGTGTTCAATCATTGACACAAGCTTGAGCATCCACGACATCCGGATTTAATCTTGAACGGCGATGGTCCAAAATTAATCCTTCGGCGCTAAATGTTTGTTCAACTGCAACTGTTGAAGAATGGGTTGCTAATATCTATCTTACGATGAGAGCGAGGACTGTGAATTGGGTTGAATGAGTCTTCCACCATTCTAGAATTTTGAAATCAGTGCCGTATTCAGAATCATGGAACTCAAAAGTAATGGTTAAATAGTTTTCTAATTTGAAAATATTACTTGTTGCTCGCTTTTATCATTTTTACCTATTAATGAGCAGATTGTAGCCTCTACGAAGTCTACCACTCTCTTGCATTTGTGAGACACTAGGTTGAGAAGAGCCACTATCACCTAAACCATATCTACTACAAAATTCATTAAATAATGTTACTATAGTCTCTTTAACCTCTCGTTGTATAGTTTTAATATCTACTGTTTCATGCAAATTTAAACAATCATAGTAATAATCATTCAGATAATCATACAAATCATCTAATTTAGTTCGTGGATTGAAAATAATAGTAACCAAATAAACAAGAGGAATACATGCATAATAATGCAGCCATTTTGCTTTCATTGCTATAATAGTCGGAGCTAATTAAGCATCTTTTTCAAATTCACAAAAAACACCAACAATGTTAACACACTCTATTAATGTCGCGACCTAAAAAATTTGAGAATTTTCAGACTAATGGATTATCGAGTTAATTATTTAATTAACCTAACTCGAACTCTCCCAAGTCCATACCAAATCGTAACTTAAGGTTCAATTGAATAACATGCAATATATTTTAATTTTGGAGCCGCCACTAATCATTTATGGTAGGTCGATTAGAAACTTAAATAAAATAGCGGGAGAACTATTTTATTCATACGAACCAGATATTAAGAGTTCGGGGACTTGATTATGCTAGATTACTCTAACGTCCTTTTGGTACCATTTTATTTCATGAAAAATCATTTGAGAAGGCAATATTAATTAATTTTAACCTAAGTCATTGACAAAGGTTATCACGCGGGTGCGCAATCAATTAATGAATATCCAGAAGTGAATATAATCAAGGGAGCAAGCGCCACACAAGATGGTTCTTTTTTTAATTTTCGATTTTTATATAAATGCATGAACCTATTATAAATGATGCAATGTTATGAATTAAATGCAAGACTAAACTAGATGACATGCAAATTGAATTAAATGAATATACAAGAGAAACCATGGATTAATTAAATTAACTACATGACATGTAAATTAATTAAAACCTAGATATGCAATTCTAATATGCAATCTAACCTAAAATGCAATCTACTATGACATGGCAAAGATGACATGGCGGGGATGATGTGGCAAAGATGACATGGCATAGATGACATGACATGGATGATGTGGCATGAATGACATAGCATAGATGACACCGCATAGATGAATATTTTTTTTTATTTTCAGATGAATTTATTTACAAAAAGGATTAGATATGCAATTATCTACATGATGCTATTTTTTTTTTAAAGATATGCAATTTTCAACTATAGAAAGTGAATGAATGCGAATCTTTTAGAATTTTTGAGATTACATCATGCGATGGATATATTCTAAAAAATATGCCAATCAAACAATTCAAATCAAATGAGGAAAGTGAATATGCCAATCAATGTCAATCAAGAAAGTGGATATATCAATCAAGTTTTGAAATATTTCGCGAATATTTGAGTCAATTTTTAATTCGTAATCCTACGATTAGCGATTGAACCCAAATTCCTTGCCTAATCGAGTATTCCATCAATAATCTTAAAGATGGACTTTTTCGATCGTATGGCAAGTTACGGATTAGGAAAAAAAAAATTCCTAATCAACATGTATTTTGAAAAATATCCACTTATGCAATATGCAAGATATGATCAGATATGAGAATATAATATGCAAATATGATATGCAAAACTATATAGAAAACTAGGCAAGCGAATATTCTACAAATATTTGAGATAAAATTTTACCTTATCTGCATATTACCTTTCCAAAATGAGGAATCGAATCAAATCGGCTCGATCACGCTGGCGGATAGGACCGGCGGATGTGAATGATTAGATGGGGATGGCTCAGAGGGCTCGCGATACGGTGGTCGACAATGGGAAAGCCGACAAGGAAATTCCGACAAGTGCACGGTGGACAAGGGTTCTCGAGTGAAAGATCCAAAATCATGGTGGAAGTCTTTGCGTGCATCCTTGACCGTCCTGCAGAGAAAAAAATAAAGAAAAAGGAATTCTCCTTTTGTAGCTGGCATCCCCGTTCGTCTATTCTTGAATGATTGGCCAAGTCTTCCTTTATCTGACTTGGACTTTTGCTTCTGTGAACTTCACAAATCTGGACTCCCGTTTGAATGATGAACTTTGACTACCCAGGCCCCATGATTAGGTCCTCCACTTACCCACTCAGTGTTTCTCGTGTGTGTCAAATAAAAGACCTGCAATAAAATTCAAGTGAAACGCATGGAAGAAAACTGGTGTTGTCGAAGTTCATCGCGAGGGAGATGGCTTGGTGGCAAAACCAATCTAGTCGTGGATGATCGTTGGACAACTGGAGATTGCTCAGCACGGGTCAAAAGGCTCGTTGGAGGAGCGGTCATCAGAAAGACCTCGGAACCTACAAAACAGAAAAAAAAAATCTGAGTCGAAGATTAGTCGCACAGACAATAGCTTTGTCGCGGTAATTTTTTAGTGCCGCCAGCGTTTGAGTCGGGAGTTCGCCGTTGTCGTCGTAGGCTTCAATAGGATCGACTTGGCTCGGCAAAGGATTCGCGTGCGGCGGATAAAGGGTGCGTGCGGCTCTCATGTGACAAACTTCACGGGTAGACTCTCTCTATTTTTCGGTGAATTTGTTCGCCAGTCTTCATGTCGAAGATGGTGATGAGTAATCATCTTGACCGCTTGATTTCACTCCTCTAGTTGACCAAGCACGGTCTTTTTCCTCATCCCCACGATTCTTGCACGAGAACCTAGCAAATTTGTCTCTTCTGGCCTCCCTGGTTTCGCACGATGAGGCAGTATACGAGCAAGCTTTCTACTCTCAATTTGGCCAAAGAAATTTTTGTGGCCGTGTATTATGATGAATGCCTCCCAAACCCTAGGCATAACACTTGTATTTATAGATAAAAGTGTTCCAAATCAAGTGCTTAAAGTTTCTTAATTTTTGCAAAATAAACCCGGACTCAAAATATAACTTGAATTAAGTCCCGAAGGGTGTAATTGCACAAATTGGTCCTTGAATGAGCTGAAAATTTTGGCCTAGCTATATAGTAGGCTAGTCGAATTTTTCATGTCAATTGTGAGCTTAATTAGGCTTTTTCCAAATAATTGATATTTTAGATATAGCCTTTTTTTCTAAAATATAAGCTCCAAAATAGTTTTAAATTTTCGGCACATATGTCATGAATTGCCAAAAAATTTGCCCATTAGTTTAAGTCCAAATCGCCCGACAAATTAAGCTCGGTCCGGCATCGCCTATCTAGATAAATGCTAATGCAATGCATGAATGAAAAATGATTTCATTATTTTTGTCTAGAACTAAAATATTAGCTCTAATTTTCTATGCAAAAATAATTGAAAAGTTTAGTCAAAATTTAGGTGTCAACAATTAAAAATAAATGCGTAATAGGATAATAAAAACCAGATAAAGTATAAATTGCATCATTAAAAACTTTCAAAAAATCTAAATTTTTTTTACAAACAACCCAATCTTGCTGGAGTAAACTAATTTCGAAAACATTATTCAAAATAAACGTACATAATAAATATTTATAAGGAAAATATTGATGAAGTAATTTGTAGGTAGAATTCCAAAGAGTTAGAACATCTTTTGAAAATCTTTTTGATTTTTGTGCATGTGCTTTACAAAATCTGCCCCATTCTTTCATAATTTGGAGACGACTCCATAAAAATTTAATTGCTCTCTTTATTGGGGTGAGAAAAGCCTTAAGAGCTCATAAATCATCTTGTACACATAAATTTAAAACATGGCAAACACATCTAATGCGAAAAAATTATCCTCCAAAAGGGGTTTACAAATATTTTCTAACTCGGGAATGGAAGCGGTATTTGACACAGCATTATCAAAATCAACTGAAAAAAATTTATTAATCAAATTATATTCTTTAAAAACTTGCATAATTATTCTATAAATATTGTTGGCCGTATACCTTTCATCAAACACTCGAAATACAAGTACTCTTTTTTGAATGTTCTAATTGTCACATATCCAATGACATGTGATACCTATATAAGAATGAATTTGCTAATGATCACTTTAGATGTCGTTACCTCTATGCACATGTCCATTAAAATTCGTAAAAAAGTTTGGCAAAGCCTTTTTTTGTTTTTTATAAACCCTAAAAAGTTCGCTTTTAAGAGTAGTTCTCAAAACAGATTTTGTTTGCGGAGTACATGTAGTGTTTATCAAAAAATCCAAACCAAAATTTTTACCAAGAGCAAACGGTAAATGTTCAATGGCAACATATTGAGCTAATGTTTCTTTCTAAACTTCATTACTGTAACAAAATAAATGATAAGTGTTAGGATTGGCGTATCTGAAAATTTTTTGTTGGCCGGTGTCGATCCCCGCTTGCGTTACATGTTTTTGCGTCGGATGCGAATGGTATGTTTCATAACCATCTCCTTTATTAAAATTGTATGATTTTATACAATATTTATAGTTTATCTTATACTTATCTCTACCTACTTGTACCTTGTCGAAGTGATGCCATAAGTTGGATGTACTCTCCTGGGTTTGCCGTTCCGGCTTCTTTCTTCACAATGTTTCTTCGACGCCGGTAGGAGGATGAAGACTTTCTTGCGTTGGGACGTGCTCGACATTGGGAATATAGTTGATATTATCATCGGCGTCTACCCAACATGTAAACTCACGAGGATCATATTGATCATAAGGTTGAGGATAATCGGATTCTCCTATCCCCATCGAGCTCTTTCCCTTATCACTAGCTTCACTTCCATTTACCATTTTTTCAGAGAATTGAATGGAAAGCCGATTCAGAAAATTGAGAAAATTGAGCCGAGATTGAGAGTATTGAGCGGATTGAAAGAATTTGAGAGAAATTGTGAGAAAAAATGAAAGAAGGGGTTGTTTTTTTATAGAGAATTTAGGATAAATTGATTAATAAAAAAAAAAGGAAGGCGGATTTGGCCGTTGGGGGAAAGAGTCCCCCCTTTTTTTCTCGCCTTATAGCCGTTGGGTGGTTCAAAATTCCTTTATAACCGTAACAGGCCCATGAGGGGCTGGGCTGGGCCAGTTTCGAATAGGGACCGATGGGCCCAATCAACGGGCCGATTTTGGTTAGTCCATGGGCCGGTTCCGGGCCCAAACCGGCCCGTGGCCATGTCTAGCCAAAAGTACAACAAGTTTAGGACTTTTTGATAATTATATTGAAAATATTTTCCTTAAACATAAAGTTTTCAATGAATCAACTGCACTCTAAGTGTTTTTATTAGTGAAAAGCTTACACAAATAACTAATAATGGACTAGGCACTTATAAAGATAACGGCTCAGCTCCAAAAGAGCTAAGTGGGCTTATTGGTGAAGTGAAATGATAATAAAATGTCGTTAGGATGGTTTTGAATTATAACTTTTTATTTGCCCTTCTCTACTTAGCCTTTTGAGAGTTGGTTGTTATTTAAATATTTAGTAAAACACCAGGTAAAAGTCAGAATGAATGAGAAAAAGCAAAATAAGATTAACAAGCTCATTTATTGGTTTCCTAACACTTTTTTTTTTTTTTTGTGAATAAGCAAGTCTTGTGCTATTTCCACTCCTTTACTGCTCTTCACACCTCCTATCACATTGATTTGACTACATTAACCATTGTGGGTCCCACTATTAATTTAAGATTATTTCTTCCCTTTTTTTCTTCATTTTCTTTTGTTTCAATTATACTAAAGACGAAATTACCCATGCTTCTCTCAAACAACATTTGTTAACGTATTTGATATTATTTCTTGCCTTCTATTCTTCTTCTTTTTGATTTTTTCCTTTTCTTGTCCATTTGGAACAAAATCGGTGTTCCCATCTTTCAAAAGAAATAATTTATTTAGTAGACAGCTAACTAATTATTGTGTTAATGAGTTGATATTTCCCTTTTTTGTGCTAAGAAACTACAACAAATAAACTAAGTATAAGCAAGAGTGAAAAGAACCATTTACCAGTTTTTGTACACGTTTCGTTCAATTATAACATTGATATGTGTCATTAAGTTGTAATCCGTGTACTTTAACGGCTCAACTTTCATTTTACTAGGTGAAAGCAATAGTCCTATAACCACTTATTTTTCATGCCATCATTGCATAATGTTTTAAAAGACACTTTAAAAAAATTAAAAATCAGACAAAATTTAAGCATATAGAAAATTTCAAACATCCATTATTATCATCCAAATGCATAAGAAAATAGTCACTAAATATTATCATGCAGAATACTATATTCGCCTTTAATACTGGTATAATTAGCCATTGATAAGACATTATAGCAATTGCAATCACATTATAAGGCAACTCATTCAAATCTTTTGCAAACACATATTTTTTGTCAATTCTAAATACATAAAAAATTTTAGGGAAATTTTCAAAAAAGGGTCCAAAGTGCTCTCGTTTTTTCAAATAAGGGCCTGAAGTGAACTTTATTTCTCCTCCCCTGCCTCCCGTTTATCATCTTCCCCACCCAATTGAACGATCCCGCCATTGAATTCACGCAAACTCTACATAAAGAGGGAGAGAAGCCATGACTGGAAGAAGCTATAATCTCCCGAGAGTGGTGGTCGCCCTCTCTCTATTCAACACCCTCTCTCTACCTCTACTTTCGCCCCTACCCCGAGCGAACCCTCAAAGCTTCTTCCTTACAGATCTGCGATGACCCCCATGTCTTCGCAAGTCTCTCAATATTCTTCTTTTTCCTCTCAAGCGTCCACCTCCAAAACTTACCTCCTCGGCTTCATCATCGCCAACATAGTCGGGCTCCGCCACTATTCTGGCACCATCGCCGGCCACAAGATGGTGGGCCTTGTTCGCGAACCTTTGAATCCCTACAACGAGAACGCTATTCGCCATCTAGGTCCTCAACACCAGGACCATCCAAGTCGGCTACATCGAGCACGACGTCGCCGCTATCCTTACCCCTTTGATATCTTTTGAGGGCATTATGCCCAACACTCACAACGGCGGTAGCAAGTTCGGGATCCCCTGCCAAGTTCACATCTTTGAGAGGGTCGAGGCCTTCGACCTCATGAAGTTGGCTATTTCACGAGGCAGGTTAGTGCTCATTTTGGACGGGGGTGCTTTGTTTGCCTTGTCGGAGGCGGCACGGTGAAGGAGAAGAAGGATTGGAAGGAGGTGAGGAGTGTGGATGAGACTTTTAAGTTGGTGGACAAGAATGTCGGGAAGAATGCGGCGATGGAAGCCCCGGAGCCACCGAGGGAGGTGATAAAGTCCGCGCTCTTCGATCACCAGAAGAAGGGGTTGCGCTGGTTGGTTCATACGGAGAACTCCGGGGAATTGCGTGGGGAAGATGATGAACGGGAGGGAGGGGAGGAGAAAAAAGAAAAGGTTAAAAGAAAAACATTAAAAAAATAACAAAAACGTAAAAGACAAAAATGCCCTTCGATTAAACCTTCTTTTGAAAGAATTTGAGTACTTCAGGCCCTTATTTGAGAAAACGAGGGCACTTCGGGTCTTTTTTTGAAAATTTTCCAAAATTTTATAGAACCATTCGTGAAAAGAAGAAAACACAATATAATGACAGATGAATAAATTGTACATAACGCATACATCAACTATAATATTCAATTTTTTGAGTAAATTCTTGTAAATTTGTATTGAAAATCAAAATTGAAAATTCACGATCATGAGGATAGTCTATGAAAATAGAGTAAATTTACAAATAGCACTAACATTTCTCTACTCTGATATATGATTGGTGCTTGCTCAAATCAAAATAATGGAGAATAAATTCAGAAAAAAAGAAGAAGCATAAAGGAAGCTTGAAAAGTTACGAGTGTAGGAGAAGCAACTAGGGTGAAAAAAGTTATCCGAAAGGGATGTGGGCAGTTTTATCTTTTAGTAAATGGTTAATACCACGAAAAATCCCGAACTAGTATGTTCGTAACAAATTTACTCCAAATTATTTTGTTAACCATGAAAAATTCCAAACTGGTACATCCGTGATAAATTTACTCCAAACTATTTTTTTTACCGTAAAAAATTCTAAACTAGCACATCTATGACAAATTTATCATAAACTAATTTTTTTTACTACGAAAAACTCCAAACTAATATACTCATGACAAATTTACCATCCGTTAAATTGGATTAGTACTACAAAAAAATTCAAAATTGATACACTTGCGATAAACAGAGGGTAAAAGCCTCGAAATGGTACACCCGTGAACTGTTATGTATCATCCAACTTAGTAATTTGATGCTTAAATTTAAGGAAAAATAATGGAAGGTAAATTTGTCACATACATACCAGTTTGAGGTAAATTTGTCACAAGTATACCAGTGAAATTTTTTGTGGTCAAAAAGTAATTTGGGGTAAATTTGTTATAAGGGTACCGATTTAGGGTTTTTCGTGGTATTAACCCTTTAATAAATTGAAGGAAAAGAAAGTGAAGGAAAAAAAGAGAAGAAATAATATTAAATCAAGAGTGGACTCGCAATGGATAATGTAGTCAAATAATAAGATATGGGATGTTAGGAGTCAACAAATGGGTGAAAATTTGAGGTGTGCAACTGGATCGGGTTTACTCGGAAATCGGATCAGACCACCCGAAAAACAAGTTTGGAAGTTGGTTCCTATTCAAACTAGTCCGGGTGCAGGTTTTAAATTTTGGGAATGGATTGGAACCGGTCCGATTCCCGATTCTAAGTGAAGACTTGGGAACCGAACCGATTTTGGAACCGATTTTTAGCTACTTTTAAAAAAAAAAAAAAACTAGTCTCGCTCACCTCACCTCATTTGTTTTTCGTGGATTGTAATTTCTATTGCTCATGTTAGGGATTGTTGCTTTTGACGGATAGTTAGTTTTATTATTCATCTTTTTGAATCGTTTCATTGCTACTCATATTATTTTACTAGAAAAAATAAAATCAGAAAAAGAAACAAATGAAAAATAGGTTCTCGAATAGGTCTTAGAATCGGACCGAAAAAATAGGGTAGGTTTCAAAACAGATTCTAGGATAAAAAAAGTAGGTTCTAGGTTCCAAAAACTGAGAATCGGTTCTAGATCCGGAACCTACCCACCTAGACCATGCTCACCCCAAATGAAAATAGCGCGAGCCATAAGCAAGGGAGAAAATAAAATAGGTGAAGTGAAAGTAGAAAATGACGGAGATATAAAGGTCAGTGTACTTACACAAGTAACTTACTAATGGCTTAGCTACTTATGAAGCCAGCGCCCCAACTTCAAAATGGCTAAGGCTCCATTTGGGAATGACTTTCCCGAGGGGATTTGAGCGTCCAAAGCCCTTGGGCCAAATTTGATGTGTTTGAAAAAATATTTTGAAATGACATTGAGGGACCAAAATAAAATGGCGTTGAGGAAAAGTGAGCTTTAGGAAAGCTAAAAGCCTAAGGCAGGTTTCGGGGTGCTTTAGGCTTTTAGCTTTCTTAGCATGCTTGTCCCTAAAGTTAGTTGATTACCATGGGACTTTCTATCCTATTGCCAAGGAGGTGACTATTCATTTATTTTTTCCCATTGCTACTTTTCTGAATTGGTCATTGCGTCAAATGGACATCCATAATGCATTTGTTCATGGTGATCCAGAAGAATATATATATGGATCTTCCACAAGGTTTACGAAGGCAGGGGAGTCATGAATATGTCATCTCCGCAAATCCCTCTATTGACTTAAACAGGCTTATCGATAATGGTATGCCAAGTTTTCAAGTGCACTTACAAATGCAGCATTTCAGGGTTCAAAATGTGATTATGCCCTATTTACATGAACTAAATGTGCATCATCAATCTATTTATTGATGAATCTGCTGTCAAAAAGTTTAAAGAATATCTGCACTCCACTTTCCGCATTAAAGGCTTGGGACCTCCCAAATATTTTGTGGGGATTGAGATAGCTCGATCGGAGGGATAAGTACACCATGAGTGTCGTAACTTGTGTACGGTGTTCACTTGAGTACCATAACCTTCAAAACGTTTACTTAGGTGCCATAACTTTCAAAAATCGTTCACTTGAGTATTATTTCGAAGCAAAATCGTTCACTTGAGTGCTATAATGACTTTTCCGGCGTGCCACATAAGCTTTCCTACGTGCCACGTTAGCTTTCCGGCGAGCCACGTTAGCTTTCCGGCGTGCCACGTTAGCTTTTCCAGCATCCACGTCAACATGACACTCAAGTGAACGATTTTTGAAAGTTATGGAACTTAAGTGAATGTTTTGAAAGTTATGGCACTCAAGTGAACGTTGTATAAAAGTTATAACACTTCTAATGTATTTTTCCCCTCGGTCGAATAAGGAAATCTGCCTTGGTCAACGGAAATTTGTTTTGCAAATGATATTAGAAGAAGGATTGTTTGGATGTAAGCCGGTTGTCATACCGATTGACCAGAATGCCAAACTAACGACACTTGAATATGATGCGAGCTCATCAACATCTAATGAAGACCCGACACTCAAAGATCCATCAGGCTATCGGTGGCTCATTGAAAAATTTATATACCTCATGATGACTAGACTTGATATTTGTTATGCAGTGCAAATACCTAGTTAATTCACGCATAACTTGAAATAGCCTCATATGAATGCAGTTCTGAAGGCTGTGAATTATTTAAAAGGATGTCTAGGACTTGGAATACTTTTATCTCGTGATTCTGATATGAGGATGACAGCCTATTGCGACACGGATTATGCTACTTGTCCAATGACCCGAAGATGCATTATTGGTTTGTGCATTAAAATGGGAAGATCTTTGATTTCATGGAAAACAAAGAAACAATTGACCTTTCATTATCATCAGCCAAATCAGAATATCGAGTTATGGCAAAAACCGTTTGTGAAATAATGTGGCTACAGGTTTTTTTTTTACCTTGGCATACAAATCGATGGACCAAGCATATTGTTCTGTGACAATGATGCAGCACTCAAACTAGCAGCGAACCCAATTTTTCATGAGAGGACAAAACATATAGAGGTAGATTGTCACTTTACTGGAGATAAAATCCAAGAATGAATTGTTTCAATAAGAGGAATTGGAACTGTTGAACAACTTGCGGATATCTTTACCAAGATGTGTCAAAGACAACACACATATCTTTTGGGCAAGCTAGGCGTCTTCGATATTTGCAAGCCACCAGTTTGAGGGGGAGTGTTGAAGATATGATTTAATTGTGTATATGTTAAATCGATTTAGTAAATATTTGATGAATGGGTAGAAATAGGAAAAGTATCATCTTGTTTCCTAATTTTATTTTCTGTTCTTATAATATATATGTTCGTGTACATGTAAGAACAATACAATGAATACAATTACTTTTCACGCTCCCAAACTTCCTTTGTTTTCTGTCAGGCATTATCAACGAGCGAACTCAAAGCTAATATTTCGAGTCTTAAGCAAGAAAAGTTGGTCTTTTAGCATTGTTTGACCATTTTTTTTTTTCTATCCTCTCTTTCAAATTTTTGCTCGAACTTTTTGCATAACGCGAGTCGAATTCTGCACCTACCCTATCAATTTCCTTCCCATCGACAGCGTGCCCAGTTAATAGCATGGTCGTCAACTTGACAATGAAAATTACTGTGACTAGATTGATCGACGATTCTCACCGAACACCGCAGTCCTTGTATTTCGATATCGACAGACAATTGTGCATCAAGAATGGAACAACAGCCTGATGTTTGGGTTTCAATACCGGTGAGAAGAAGTTTATTGAAGACAACACGGATATTTCCGGCAAAACAAGAGCTGAGTGTTTGAAAATGACTGCAAATGAATTGTAAAGGAACTAAAAGACATTGACATAAGAAAAATCTTGTTCTTCAGGGGTTTGCCTGTCTTTTTTCTTGGTCCGAATCTCCCCTTTATACTTGTTTTCCTCCATAACGGCTCCAAAGCCTCACTGACTGACTGAAATCATCTTTGCCACTGGCCGCTGACATTATCCATTCTTGATCAGATGCGGTCCTTAGTCTCTGTTTAACTCATTCACATGACGAGTCCACGTGACTAACCTTGCACTAATTACTCCGGTCTGCCTTGATAGTTCTCGATGTGTCTGTGGTCGATTTGGGAGTGCCAGCAGAATCAACTTTGTGAATCTCTAAGCTATCAAATCTGATTGCCCACTATCGATTCGAAGCTCTTCTTCTGGAAGCCCATGGCGCCATTCCTCTGTTTTAGATGAAGATAGCCTAGTCTGTTCTGGAATCTGCTTGCGAGAAGCTTGTTTCGACCAATGCGCTTCACCCTAAATACATCTCCCACCTAGCTCATACATACTGTCTTGTTAAGTTTATATCCAGAAGCTCCTTCGGTACCTGCTTTTTATTGGCACAAATCAAATCATCCCCTTCCATCAGCGCCATTCCCGTTTGCTCCCCATAAAGATTGGCTTGACCTTGTTGAGTGAAAACAAGAGGGTGAGATCTAGAAGTCACTCTGGAATTTATGATCTTGTTCTGCTCTTGGAAGACCTGTTCCTTGTGGTGTGCTCATTTGGTTGGTGCTACTTTGCGCTTTTCGTCAACTTCGACTCGCTGCTTTAGCTTCAGGTACGGCATGAGTTCTTCCTCTCTTTTGGATGGTACAATCACTCTCGGGATTTCAATTGAACAAACTGTAATTAGTGAAGTAAGACATTTATTAGATGTTTCAGTTCTGACTCGTGCAGGATTTCACTCGATGTAGTTTATCACATTTTGGTTGAATCTTCCATTTTGGAGAATGTCTCTGTTCTGTTATTTTCATTGATCTGATCCCTGACCCAAAGAATGTCTCTCTCATGTTCTTTTTCTTCCTTCCCTGGCCTCTTTCTTTGCTGCTACTTATTTTGATGATCATTACAGGAGATCACAAGTTCTCTAGTCCAAGTTTTTTGACATCAGGATGACTGTTCCAGCTGCTGATTACTTAAAAATATTATTATGTTTCCAAGTTTCCAAGTTTCCAACACACTGATCACTCATCCTCCCAAGACCCGAACCGAAAAACTGGCATTATCCGCTGTATAACCTGAATAGAATAGAGAAACTCATAATTTGGACTAATTGAAGTAATTTTCGTAGGTCGTTCGATAAAGAAGATGGATCTTCTTGCCAATTCTCGTAAACATTCTCATTATAAATTCTCATAAACATCTTTTAATACCATGCAAATGTTCTTGCGAAGCATTAGGAAGCGACTCGATGAATTCCTGACATTGCGCATCAATGGACACAAAATATAATAATCTAGAAACTACTGCTTCATTTGGCAAAAATTTCCTTGCACGCATTTCCTGTAGAAGTTGCAATGCTTTATCCACTTGTTTGTCCTGCAAAAATGCTTGGATGAGAATATTGTACAAAATGGAGTCCGGGAAGCAAACGTTTTCCTGCATTTTCAAGAATAATTTCTCAGCCTTCGTTAACATCCGTTCCTTGACGAAGCCATTGATTAAGCTGCTGTATGTTACGACATTGGGAACCACTCCCTTCTCCGACATGCTCTCGAACTTCTTCATTGCTGCCTCAATTTTCCTGGCTCTACAAAGACCATCAATCAGAATGGTGAACACCTCCATCGATGATTTAAGTGTGGCACTGCTGAGGGACCAATACAGATCCATTGCCTGGTCAATATGTCCATTTTTACAGAGACCGTCCAGCACAACCTCGTAAGTAGATAGTGCTGGTGCTGGAAAGCCATGAGTCAGCATTCGAGTGAAGAGTTGATTTGCTTCATCAATCTTGTTATGCTTCATGTACCAATTAATCATCATGTTGTAGGTAATAATGTCGTGCTTCAGATCCTTATCTTCAATTAGACGGAAAAAGTTCGCTGCATCATCCAGCCTACCTGCCCAACAATTGATCAAAACGTTCAGCGTACACAAATTGGGCTTGATCCCTGCGCCATTCATCTTCTTGTACAAAGCGACCACGTCCGAGCACGTCTTATTCTTGGAAACCGACCACCGCAGCCTGTGATTAAACGTATCGATGGACATGATGGGCTTGATTCGAACCCGTGTCTGGAAGATGACGAATTCTCGTATGCATCAAGACTCGCATGAGAAACGAAACCAAAGAAGGCTCAAGGAAGGAAGGCACTCCAGTTTGTTTTCGTAACAAATTATAACAAACAAATATTTCATAATTTAATTAAACATATAAGTGTTTAAGTGATACGGATCAGATCAGGTATGTGTTAGACATGAATTAGGTCGGGCATACGTTGTTAGATTTGTACTATATAGAAACTGGTCAAAATAGGTAAATTGGATCAACATGGGTTGGACCCCACTCAAACCCGACTCGACTCATCCGTTCGACGCCTCTATTCATAGTTCAATTCAATTCCATGACTGTGTTTTCGAGATTTGTAATCTTGCTCTCACATAGTTTGTAACATTTATGTTTATCGTAGCAAGCACTTTTAAGTGCAGACTTATTGGAGTAGTACCATTCCGTCTCTACATGATCACTCGTAAAGTAGTCTAGGGTTATTCAAACTTTTTTCATAAGCTAATTTAAATGTAAAGAGGATGAAGTCCACGGAACACTTGCATAGAGGAATTCTCCAACACACATAGGCTCTGTTTGGCTGTGATTCTAATCCTCTGTTTTCGTTCCCAGAAACCAAAAAGGATCAGAAACATGTTTGGTAATGGAAAAAAATGATTTTGATTTTGGTCATGGTAATACTTTTGGACCACTTTTCAGAAGCAAAAAAAAGATGATTTTGGTGTTTTGGAACACTTTTGGGGATCACTTTTTTGCACGATATACTTATGACTTATCCCTCATACTTATAATTTAATTTTTAATATAAAATTTTATTATTTTAAAAAAAAGTCCACGTGGATTTTCAACTTTACATAAATTAAAATAAATTAAAATTCAATTTTAAAAATTGCTAAAAACTAATTTTTTTAAATTTAAAATTTTATTTAAGGTAAATTAATATTTAAATTTAAGAAATGGGGGAAATAAAAAATATTTAGATATTTAATTTAACAATTTAAAAATAAAAAAAATTAAGATTGAAAAAAGCTAAAATTTTGAAAAAAAATTCTCGTCACCGGATTCTTCCGCTCCCCTTTTTTTTTTTATAAAAAATATTTTTTTTTGTAAAATTTTAAGCCTATTTTTAAATTCAATTTATATTTATATTTATATTTAAAAAATTAGTTTTTAGAAAATTTTTAAATTTAATTTTTTTTATATTAAGGGACCTCTAATATGCATGTTTTTTTTCCGAATTTTTAGCTATTTTATTTTTTATTCTAATTAAGTTTGTATTTTTTTTATTTCCTATTATGTTTTTTCAACTTTTATCTTTTTTTTTTTTATAATTAAGGACTGGACCCAACCCTCCGCATCACGAACTAAATCTCCATTTTTTCTCCATTTTTTGAGCCGCACAAAAAATTTGTTGAGTCGGGTGAAAAAAAAATCAATGTAGTTGAGTTGCGGGTCTTGTAGGCTTGTACGATGTGTAATTACAAGAATGCAAAACTATAGGTGGTAGCACAATGAGGAGCTTTTCTTTCATTTTTTTTTTTGGGTAATCAATCTAAAAGTCACAAGAAATAATAACAAACAAATGATTTAGACAAATTCTGTAAATGTAATACGAATTACTTTTCAAATAATATAAACGATTGCATACTTATGACAAATCGACAAACGAATTGGGAACGGAAATTTGTTGCTTTTTTTTTTTTTGCTCCATAATCACTATTTGATTATTTTCCCTATTCTTTGTCATCAAATGTGATTATATAATTATTTGATTTAAATGATAAATTGGGAACGGAAATTTTGTGCAACTACCAAATACGTTTCTGTTCCAGGAACAAAAATTTTAAACAATTACCAAACGCGTTCTAATTCTCAAAAAACCATTCAGGAAACAGAATAAAAAAAAGTGATTTTGATCGGAATCATTTTTTGGGAATAAAATCATTACCAAACAGAGCCATAGAGTAGCGAGAGGGAGACAAGGCTCATGAACTGCCACCACGATTGTCGCGAACCGCGCGATCGCCCAATTGAGGCCCAATTGAGCCACGTGAGCTCATCCCCACTGCACGTTGTTAGTCGTTGCCAATCTTGTCGGTCTCGATCCACTCATTCGAATCGGGAAACAACATCCGAGCCAATATTCAAATTAGGATTTGAAATGTTTGATATCATATATATTTTCTAGATTAGAAAACCGTTCAAATTAAGGATTATTTCCCTACCGACAACATGGAGATTCGGATTAATCTCGATCCTAAGATTTTGTCTCGATGGTGTGGGAATCGAGATATCTAATTTACAACCACTAGATTTGATTCCTCGATTCAATTTGTTACCAAATTTGAGTCAAAGAATACTTTTAGAATTATGCATATCTTTCATTGCATATTTGATTGATTGTTTCCTCATACGAAAATTCAAAAATATTTAGAAAATTGAGCTTTATTAGAAACCTTATCTCATTAATTAAAATTCCTTAGATAGATACGATTTTTTAGAAATCTTATCTCCTAGTATAGCCTTGTATTTAGAGAGATGTGATTTGTTAGAAATCATATGTAATAGATTAGGTGCATTTTGAATAATCTCATATAGAATAAGATTGCACCTTCATTTATATAGATAAACACATTTTTAAACATTTATTAGGATCAAAGATTTCCTAAATAATTTTAGGATTTAATTCAAATTATTTCCTGGACATTTATGATAATCTTCATTTAGAATAGATTTTCTTTCATTAATTATTAATTTCGAAATTCATCAGAAAATACCAAAAATATCTTATTCATATGCATTGCATAAAACATTTCATGTCATGCATATAGATTATTTATTTTATTTCATATGTATATCATATAGGTTAGAATGCATATCTTGTCATGTCATATAGTTTGTCGTGTCACTTGTCATGTTATCGCTTGCATGTCATTTGCCATGCCATCAATCACATGCCGCATCGTCATTTGTCTTGCCATATCATATCTGCATGTCATCTAGTAACATGCCTAGGTTCATTAATCTAGTTTACATGTTTAAATCATTTGGCCAAATGGCACATGTCGTTTAGTTAAATTCATGACATTTTGCATGCTATCTAGACTATATTAATTTATCAGTTTGCATGTCATTTGACTAGAATTGCATTGTCATTTTAGTTAAACTCATTTTCGCATGTCATCAGGGTTAGGTCATTTGGATAAATGCTTTGCATGCCATTCCATGTCATTTAGTCTAGGTTGCATATGAATTTCATTTTATTAGCATTGCTCATTCAACAAGCGAAAATCATAGATTAAGTCTTACGCTTGGGAGATAAGCATTACGTTTAGGCTGCATCATCCGGATACGTTCCCTTTTTCTCTATCTTGCAATTTATTTAATGATTTGATTATTGGGTGTTAAATAATGTTTGCGCATCTACATGATCACCTCGCACGGTAGGAGTTTAGCCTTAAAATTAATCCAAGCTGCTTGTTTAAATCTTTTCATTGAAATGAAAAGTACCTTAATAGAAATATTAGCGTAACCATGTACCCGAACTCATTAATCTCCGGTTTGTAGGAATAAAGTATTTCTCTTGATACTTTATTTAGGTGTCTAATTAGCTTACTATAAATTAGTTAGTGGTGACTCCAATATAAAATTTTTGCATGATAATTGAACGTTTAATTACGATTTGGTAGAGCTTGGAAGAGTTCGAACTAGGATAATTAATTTAATTAACTTGGGCAATCCATTAGTCTAAAAACCTGATTTTTAGGTCACAATAGACTTTATAGTGACAAGACGTAATTATTTGACTTAAATAAAAAAAAAATTGAGAAGGGAGATTATTCTTGGGAATAGAAATTTGGTGCAATTATTGGCGCGTTCTGATTTTTTAAAACTTATTAAGGGAACAAAATCAGAAAAAATCAATTATTAACATAATTGATTTTTTGCTTAATCGTTGCCAAACGCATCCTAGCATTATTTGACATTTTTTTTTTGTCTATCCTCTCTCTTTCAGATTTTGCTCGATGTTTTGCAAAGCGCGCAAGTCGAATTCCACATCTATCCTCTCATTATTATTATTATTATTATTATTATTATTATTATTATTTGCATAGCATGAAAGTCGAATTCTGCACCGATCCTCTCAGTTTTCTTCCCATCGACTATGTGCCCAGTGAGTAGCATTGTCGACTTGACAATGGAAATTACTGTACCTAGATTGATTGAAGATGCTGATTGAACATCGCAGTCCTTCGTATTTTGTTATCGATAAACGGTTGCACAACAAGAATGGAACAATAACCTAATGTTTGGGTTTCAATACCGATGAGGAGGAGCTTATTGACGACAACACGGATATTTTCGACGAAACAAGAGCGAGTGTTTGATTGACAAAAGTAAATGAAACTTAAGTGTGATGACCATAAATAAGCAGCTGAAAATGACTGAAAAAAATTGCAGTGGAACTAAAGACATTGACATAACAAAAATCTTGTTTTTCAGGGGTTTGCGTGTCTTTCTTCTTGGTCGGAATCTCCCCTTTATACTTGTCCTCCATAACCGCTTCAAAGCCTTCACTGACTCTAGTCATCTTTGCCATTGTCCGCTGACATTATCCATTCTTGATCTGATGTGGTCCTTAGTCTTTGTTTAACTCCTCCGCATGACGAGTCCCGTGACTCGGTTAGTGTCTGTGGTCGATTTGTGAGAGCCAAGATCTGCCCGCCGTGACACTTGATATAAACAATGAGGTGACATGTCAAATACAGCCCAACAGAATCAGCTTTATGAATCTCTGAGTCATCAAATCTGCCTGCCCCCCATCGACTTGGAGATCTTCTTTGGGGAGCCCATGGGGCCATTCCTCTGCTTTAGATGAAGATAGCTGAGTCTGTTGTGGAATCAGCTTGCGAGAAGCTCGACTCGAACAATGCGCTCGACCGTACATACATCTCCCACCAGCTATTTGTTCCTCTCGATCAAGCTCATGCATACCGTCTTGGGCCGATTCGCACAGATTCTTCTGCTTTCCACCACTCTCCTTTTAAGTTTTTACCCAGAAGCTCCTTTGCCCGTTACTCAACCTTCATTACCTGCTTTTTTTTGGCACAAATCAAATTGTCCCCATCCATCTGCGCTATTCCCTTCCGATGTCTATAAAGATTGTCTGACCGTGTCGAGAAACAAGTGGGTGAGATTTGGAAGTCACTCTAGAATTTATGATCATGTTCTGCTTTCGGAAGACCTGCTCATGTGGTTGGTGCTGCTTTATGCTTTTTGTCAATTTCGACGCACTGCTTGCGCTTCAGGCACGGCTGCCCGCATGAGTATACTGAAGTAATTACATAGGTCGTTCAATAAAGAAGATCGATCTTCTTGACAATTCTCATTTAACATTCTCATTACAAATTCTCTTGAACATTTCCATAGCATGTACACGTCCTATGCAGCATTAGGAAGCGACTCAATGAATTCCTGACATCGCGCATCAATCGTCACAGAACATAACAATCTTGAAACAACTGCTTTATTAGGTGAAAATCTCCTTGCACGCATTTCCTGTAGAAGTTGCAATGCTTTATCCACTTGTTTGTCCTGCAAAAATGCTTGGACTAGAATATTGTACGAAATTGAGTCCGGGAAGCAACCCTTTTCCTGCATTTTCAAGAAAAGTTTCTCGGCTTTCGCTAACATCCCTTCCTTGCTGTGGCCATTGATTAAGCTGTTGTAAGTTATCACATCGGGAACCACTCCCTTGTCCAACATGCTCTCGAATAACTTCATTGCTGCCTCAATTTTACCGGCTCTACAAAACCCGTCAATCAGAATGTTGAACACCTCGATTGATGGTTCAAGTCTGGCACTACTGAGGGACCGATACAGACCCATTGCCTGGTCAATATGTCCATTTTTACAGAGACCATCCAGCACAACCTCGTAAGTGGATAGCACTGGTGCTAGAGAGCCATGAGTCTGCATTTGAGTGAAGAGTCCATTTGCTTCATCAATTTTTCCATGCTTCATGTACCCATTAATCATTACGTTGTAGGTAAGAATGTCATGCTTCAGGCCCTTCTCTTCAATTAGATGGAAAAAGTTCGCTGCATCATCCAGCCTACCCGCCAAACATAAACCATTTATGAGCGTATTGTAGGTGTATCTGTCAGGGTCCACGCGTTTCTGAATCATCACTTCAAATACCACACCCGCTTCATTTACTTTTCCCGTTTTGCATAGACCATCTATCAGGATGTTGAAAGTGATGACATCGGGCGAAATGCCTTTCTCTATCATTAGATGAAGCATTTTTTTGGCTTCAATCCATTGTCCAGCTTGGCAGAAAGCATGGATTAAAGAGTTGTATGTGATCACATCAGCCGAGATACCACGCTCGACCATTTCGTCATAAATTTCAACAGCTTGCCCCAATCGCTGTGATTTACACAACCCGGCAATCATTGAATTGTAAAGCACAACATCAGGCTCAGTCCGCTGGCTAATCTGATCACGAAACAACTCCAATGCATCATCAATCAGCTGGGCTTTGCATAGAGCACCGACAATCTTGGTACACGTCTGCGCATCAGCCTCAAATCCCTGCTTTGTCATCCTCTTTTGCAATTCCAGCACCAGCGCTGTCTCTCGTGTTTTACAGAGCTCCGTAATAAGGGCCCTGTACAAAACTGAACCCACCATCCCATCGAATCCTCTAAGAGCCAATCTGTCAAACATCTCAACTGCATCCATGGCTTCCCCCACCAAGCACAAACCTTTAACCAGGGTAGCAAAAGTCACCTCGTTGGGCTCGAAACCGCGCTTCACGATCTCACCAAAGGCTCCGAACCCACAATCCATCATCTCCAGATGGCAACAACAGTTGATCAAAATGTTCAGCGTACACAAATCGGGCTGGATTCCTGCCCCACTCATCTTTTTGTACAAGGCGATCACGTCCGAATGCGCCTTATTCTTGGAAACCGACCCCATCACGTGATTAAACGTACCGATGGACACAATGGGCTTGATTCGAACCAGTGTTTGGAAGAAACCGAGCGCTTCATGCAGCGAGAGGGTACCTGATTTGCAGCGTTGCCTCACGTGAAGCTCGAACTCCGTCGGACTGCTTCGAGGTTGGGATGGTGATCCAGGGTTTTGAGGAAGAGGGTCTTGGAACAGAGACGACAACGACTGTGGAGCTTTCGTCGCGGGGAGTGCGGTTCTTGAAGAACTGGCACATCTTAGTTGCATCGGCGCTGGATTCCCGAGGGCCAGTAGATAACCCAGCTCGTAACTTCTTGTAATGTTTGCACTGGCGATAGATTCCCAAGTGGCATTATTAAGGAGGGAATTCAAACTTAGTTCTTGAGGTTTGAGCGAGAAAGACAAAACACATTTTTGAACATATACTTCGATCGAAAATTGCTCGGTTGATTGTTCGGTCCGCTGCCAGAACCATTTGAATCAATTCGATTCCCGGGATGAAGCCGGTTCTAAACCGGACTCAAAGCCTTTTTTAAATTCTGTGCCCATCGACGATTGAACCCGATTTTCAATATGAGCAAACAACATAATCGCTTGAAAAATTAATTTTGGGTGACGCTATTCCACTCTTATTTTGGCTAGACACTCTTTCTTCCCATTTAACTCATAGAAATGCCTAACACTCTTTGATTTTTTGCTTCTTTGTTAATCAGGCTAGTCCACAAAACTACCTTATCACATTTTTCGTTAGTTTCTCGATACGAATGCTCAATTACACCAGCACAACATATCATTTTACCATGCATTTTGTTATCACTTTGGCGTTGTTAACTTTAATCTATGGTATCATATTTTCAATCACAAATATTTTTATTTATAACAGCTTATGAACCCATAAGTAATAGCATATTTATATCATATAGCATGAGCAAAACTTTATTTCAAAGAAGAAATCAAAATCCACTTTAATTATCTAGCCGATTTTGATAAAAATGGAAAAGAAAAATTGATCCAAATACGGAAAAGATTAACTTGTTAGAAAGTACCATGGAATTGGGGAACATGGCACTAACACTCAACTCAAACAAACATAATCTAAATGTGAAAATTTGTCCTCTAGAAAAGGAAATGTATGATCAAACATCGAACATTTTATATTTAGATCATGTCTAAATTTTAACAAACAATAAGCCCAAAAAGGTAAAAGAAAACTTCTTGTTCTTCTACTCCCACTACGAGAAAGTAACCAATATACATTGTAAATTCAATCTCATGGCAAATGGATCAAAACTTTAAAATATGCATATTCAACTCTACAAAATCTGAAGCTAGTTTGAAAGTGAAGAAGGTTTAGAAAATTTTCAATCCTCAACTTGCAAGTCATTTTAAAAGTTCAAAAGAAAGGACAAGTTAATGATGTTTAACTTATTTCAAAAAACTCCCACAACGTCATAATTGGCTGGATAATTAGATTGTATTTTAGTTTTCAACTTTGAAATAAAGTTTTCCTCAATAATAAAGAAAATAGGCAAATGATTGTGTGTACAAAAGCCGTCATAACTAGAAATTTCTGATCTTCTATGCAACTTTTTTTTATTAGATATGTGAGACCATAAATTAAAATTAACGACCTTCTCTAGACAAAGTGATAACATGATTTATGAAAAGATAAAATCTCATCAAGTGTATTTGATAGTTATATTGCAAAAAGTATAAAATAAGAGTGATGATAGAAATTAAGGTAGTTTTGTTGGTTATGTTGATAAAAAAAAAACATACCAAAGAGAATGAGGATATTTCAGTCAGTTGATTGAAAAAAAAAGTGCACCAGCCTATTTTATGTTGCAATTTCCCTCTTAATATGGCATGACAGAATCATCTTTATCTATCTTTAAGCTATCAAATTGGATGCTAATTCAGTCCTAAATTTTTCAATTTTGCTAATTGAATCTGAAATCTTTGCACAAAATTCTAAGGGAAAACTCCAAATAAGAGCCTGAAGTGCTCTCATTTTCTTAAATAACGGCATGAAGTGTCCTTTTTATTTCAAAGAAGGACCTAACCGAAAGACATTTTCATCTTTTACTTTTTTGAATTTTTTTTCTGTTTTCCTCTATTCTTTTTTCTTTTTCCTCCCCTCCACCTCGGCCATTGCCGGTCTCATCGCCTTGGCCGGCATCGGCCACCGTCACCCGGGCGAGCAAGGGTGACCCTCCCCAAGGTCCGGCGAGGGGCCCTCGCCTAAGTTCCACGACCTCCGCCGGTGGCCCTCGCCCGATAAAAACCGTGCTTTGAAAATTTAATAATGCAAAATCTCAACAGACAGAGACGATTTACAAATGACCCAAGAAAAGGAAAGAGAGAAGGAGACAGATAGACCCAAGAAAGAAAATACCCGGATGGAGGAAACATAGCCAAGAAGAATCGAAAGGGAAGTGAAAGATGGGTGGTGCGCGTGTGGGTGACAAAGAAGAGAGATGGAAGTGGTGGAAGCGAAGAGGAAGAGAGGAGGCACAACCGCAGATCCAGCGAGAGCCGCCCTCGCCCACCTAGGGGAGGGTGACCCTCGCCATTGTCGGGCGAGGGTGGCCGTTGTCTAAGTCCGGCGACTTCCACTAGTTGCCCAACGATGGTTTGGGGAGGAAAGAGGGGAAAAAGAAAATTTAAAATTTAAAAAAAGAACAAAAGGAAAAAAAAATGACAAGAATGTTCTTTTGCTATGTCCCTCTTTGAAATAAAAAGAGCACTTCGGGCTCTCATTTGAAATAAAATTTACTCCATACAATTATTTGAGAAAATGGGACACTTTAGGTCCTTATTTGAAATTTTCTCAAATTTTAATACATTCCTTCCGACTAATTTTCACTGAAAAAAACCGTTGACATGACGGTGTGGCACATAGGATGGATGACGATGTCCGGACCGCCATATTAGTGTTTTCCTGCAACTATTGGCTGAAATGATTTTATTGGAATTTAGTGCAAATATTTAGAATTAAATTGGAAAAATTGTAAAGTTAAAGACTGAATTGAATTCGTACAACACATTTATGACCCATTGGGTGATTATTCGTGAATTTGATCTAACGATATCTTTAAGATTTTCTCCCACCTTTCTAAAACAATTTTTCTGCAGCAAAGCACGGACATGATTCAATTTTATAGTTTTGCCTTGAAATGAGAGTCCTTGCGACTCAGGTTAAGCATCACAACATCGCAACGGTAAAAAATTGCCTTAATCTTGTGCTTGTACTGCAATCTACTAGTCGGTGGATATATTGGCATGTCTTGAATGAATTTTCCTTTAAATAATTTTAGGGATAATTTGAAGTAACGGCTCGAAATGGATAATTTTAAGTAAAAGATGATTCAAAGCGGACATTATCTTAAATAATGATCTGAAGTGACCAAATTTATTTCGAATTAGCTCGAACTACCTAGCTGGTCAAATCTTCATTAGCTGCTTTTTCCATCGAAGAAGCAAGGGCAATTTTGCCCAAAATTTATAATTTGGTAGTAAAAAAATTTCGAAAAATGGTGAAAACCCCAAATTGATTTCTAATGAGGGTTTTCTGTGGATTTTCTCCCTCTTTTGCAAGTTCGTTCCTCACTTTGATCCCCACTCCCAATCGCGACCGTAGTTCTTGTTCGCGGAGATCCGACTGAGCTCCACAAGTGCCGATTTAAGTGATCCTTGACCATGTCTGTCGTTCTGGCATTTTGATGTTCCCCTTAAGTACCGGAGTGAGAGATAAGAACATTATAGGAGTCATAACTTTGTGCGACCTTTACCTGAGTGCTGTGACTTTTTGTTTAATCATTTGAGGGCCATAATTTTTTTCACGATTATTTGATTGTCATTTAACTTTTTAATAGATCACTTGAGTGCAATAATTTTTTTTAAAAACATTCATCACAAGTGTTGTGCCCTGTGAAATTTTTGGCACTTGGGTGAATGATCCTAACAAAAAATAATTGGCACATAAGTGATTAATTAAAAATCAAGGTACTCAAATGAACGTTTTTTCAAAAGTTATGACACTTAAGTGGTCGAAAAAAAAAATTTATGGCATTGAAGTGAGCGACATACGAAACTTATGGCACTTGTGATGTCCTTATCCCACCGGGGTGATCTCATGCGCTATTGTTGGAACCAATTCCATCGTGGACGCTATGTCGACAAGTAACTTACGAATTATCTTGACCACGGTGAGGAGAAACTTTGTCATCTCAGAAGCACATGTTGATGAGAATTTCTGTGCCCTCTAATTCTTAGAGTATACTGCTTATTAATGATGAAGGAAACCAATCCCACAATACATACGCAACGAAATTACACGAAATTAACAAGCCCTAGAATCCTCTTGAATTACTGATCGGAGAAGTATATCACAGAACGGACATACCTCATTTTTCCACAGATTAAATGTTAACATTGCAGCCTCGAGAGAGCCCTTCGTCCGTTTGACGTCCGGTAGAGATTTGTCGTTCATTTTTTTTTTTTTTCACTGTTCTCACTTTTTCTCTTTTTGTACAATGAACTTCTAAAGCGGCAACTCTATGATAGAACAAAGAAATGTGATTTTTATTCACGTTCAAAAAATGATAACTGCCTAGCAATTATCCAATTGAGAAAGGGATATGGTAGCCTACATGGACGGATCATAGTACTTCTCGTGCACTATATAAAATCCAACAAATGCGAATATGCAAACCTTCCTCCTCTTCGAGGTCGTAACAAAAGAATCACTCTTGTCTGCTCAGGAAAGAAGTTCGTTGGTAGGTATAAATGGGTCTGTTTAAGGAGCATCTTAATGTTGTTGAAGTAGGTATAAATCATCTTCTGAAGTGGGAAGACTACTTGACGTCGGGATGTTTCTCTCTTCCATTGAACGATGTGGATCAGTTTGACCATAGTCATCGGCAGACACAGTTTAGTTCACGAGCTGAACCCAATCAACTGGCGTATTTAACCACATAAGAATTTCGGCCGTGGAGCAAATCACGATGTCGCCGTTGCGATTGGCCAGCGGCAGCCACGAGTGAGCTCAGGTTCGCCGAGATCTCGTGAGCTCGAGGCTCGCCGGCCATTGCCAAGGCCCGATGACCGGCGGAGGTAGAAGAAAAAAAAAAAGAAAGAAAATTAAAATTAAAATATAAACATAATTAAAAAAATAAAATATTAAATATTAAAAAACTGGAATTTTTTTTTTAAAAAATCGAGAGGAGAAACTCCGGAAAGTGTTTTCACCTATTTAGATTTAAAGGACATACTTTCCTAATTTTTGTGCATGAATTTTCCATCGATCGAATCGTGTCATTTTCGGCGAATCAAAACGAGTGAAAGTCCAAAAAACTAATTCCGAAAAAGCGTTTTCTTGCAAACAAACGCATCCAATCTAGTTTGATCCACATCTTGACCGCCATCTACTTTCAACCTTCAAATGCAAAGGCCAAGTCAATTAATCCAGTAGATAATTCATCTCTGCCTTCTTTTTCCACAAAGTCATGCCCATACTTCACCATTTGAACAAGCAAGCTGCATGAAAAAAAAAATTGATAAAACCTTAAAAAAAAAATTAGAAAATTACCTTCAAATTCCATGCAACAACTTATTAAGCCCGGCCGGATCTTGGACGCTTTTCTCCATTTACACACGACATCAACAACAACAACAACCACACTTTAAAACTCCAATTGAAGAAACCAAAGTCTCTCTTCAAACTTCACTCATAGAGCACAATGAGCAGCTCCTCCAAATTAGTGATCTTCTCCTTCGTGCTCGCGGCGATCTTGTCGTCCACATGCGCGGCCGCCGCGACGCCTTTGTATGGGGAGGGACGGCCGCGAGAGCATTATTTTGCGGCGATTGAGTCGCTCCAGAGAGGCCCGGTGCCGCCGTCCAGCAGCTCGCCTTGCACCAACATCCCCGGAGGGGGCGGCGGAGGCGGGAGCTGCCCGTTGAGCGAGAGGAACTTCGCCGGCCGCGTGGCTCTCCACAACCCGCCTGTGTTGCATCCTAGCGTCGTCTAACCGATGGATTGTGTAATGGGAAACCAAGAGGACCCGAGTTCTTGAACTTGGTCGGAGAAGTTGATGATGACAAGGAAGGCTATGGCCACCTCCGGTGACAATGATCAATTCGGTTCACGGTAAATCATGTAAATAGGCAAGAAATTTACATTATGTCCGTCCAAAAACACATCCTGGACTTTGAGTTTTTTTTTCCCTTTTTTCTTTTTTGGTCGGAAGAGTGGTGTTTATTCATTGTGAATAGTTTGTGTTCTTATAAGCATTTTTGCTTAGATTGCCGACGTGTTCATTGTCTATGTCTCTGCCGTCGGCCATATCTTGGTGTCCGCTTGCATGATAGAAATCTTCATGTTGCTCGGGTAAATTTTCGTGCATTTTATAATAGAGTTTGTTCCACAAAAAAATTCAAGATTTGAAAATCATTTTTTGAAAAATGAATGTTTTATATTGCATTGAAAATTTGGCAACAAAAAATGTTGGTATTATCGTTAACAATTTAGTGGACGGCGAAAATACTTTTTGTCCTTCTATTCTTGTAAGCAATATACACAAATTATAACTCGAGAAAACGTTTTCAAATCTTAAATTTTTCGTGAAATAGACGCACCATAAATCGATCATACAACTCCTCATGTTTAAGGATCGCATGCTTGTGGTGATCAACGTTCCGAGGGATGACAAATCTTCATCTAAATTACCATCTATTATGCCCAATTTGATCTAAGGATCGTTTCATCAGCACCATCAACACATGCCGATAGATTTTTTTTTTTTTCACGTGCATTTGAATTATATTCTCACCTACAAATACTACTTTGCTAAATCAAAACACGCACGTATAAAATCACATATTTAACGTCGCTCGCGTGAACTAATCTTTCGGACCATCATGTACCGACTCGAATTCGTTAAGTCTATGTTTAATTAGTGAAGCCAATAATAAATTAAATTAAGATTGTTCCTCTTTTCTCTTTCTTCTTTCTTTATTTTTTATGTTTTGCATGGTTGATTTAAAACTAATCAAGCAGCGTCAGCATACCAAGACCCAATTTTATTAGATTGGAATTGACTCTGGAAAAAAAAAACAATTGTTATTGCTTTGAAATTGACTACCGGGGTCAAAGAAAGGTTGCGTTCCAAATTGTACTTGACACTGCTATCTATGAACAAAGTCAAATGGTTCTCAACTTCGACACGTAATTAACGTTAATGAAAATAGATAATCAAGATTAGTACTGCGTCACTGCCCACCAAAGGGAACTTGTACCTGCGTCAGAATTGGGAATGGCGCGGGCTTTTCTATCATCAGCTGAATTCATTTTCATTTTCTTTATCTTGTTTTGTTAATTTTTTAAAGTTCTGTTTGTTTCGAGGAAAATAAGTAATTTGAAAAATATTTTTCAAAAACTTATCGGTTATATCGCTGACAAAAACGAATAAACAGAAATTGTTATTAACGTTCGCAAATATTTAGACATAAATTGTTATCGTTAACGAACATAATTTTGGAGAACTAATTATTTTAAATGATACATGCAATGAATTTTAGGAAAATATACATGCAATGAATTTTAGGAAAATATTTTTCAAATCACTTATTTTTCGCAAAATAAATAAAGCCTAAGTGTCCGATTCTTTTGGAATACCTCGGTCGCGACCCGGTGATCGTACTCGAATTCGTGACCGCGTTTCTTAAGGAGTAAAACCATTCTCAAACATAGGTTGATCGGAATGCCTATCAATTTGATTTATATGCTATTCAATTTGGATTCTTCTCAACTTACGGAGTAAATTAAACTTAATCACTTTGAATCTACACAATCTTGGCGATTTTATCCGCACAAGCTTCTTTCTTTCGAATTACAAATCGCTCTCCCCAAAACTCACTTGCGTAAAATCTCACGGAGTCGGCCAAATGATTGAGGGATAAACTCGCATTTACATTAGCTCAACACCCAACATGACACTTATTGGAAGATCGCCAAAGAACAGTTCATGTTCGAGACTTGTCTTCGGCTTTACTCAAACGTTTGAGCCAATGATTTATGAGCATGCCATCTGTCCGATCCGAGACTCTTCTAAGGAAGCTCGCTAAGTGCAGTTCAACAAGATTAGCTTGGTGTTATGTGGATTGCTACTCCTTGTACACCAGCTTCCTTGTCATTTCGGAGCATATTTTCAGGTCAAAGAGGATCCAAATCCACTTTTCACAGCTACTAAAATGAAAAATAATCTCAACTGTTGAACAAGGAAATGAGTATGCTTGTGTGGGTAAAACTCCGTACTTAGTTTCCGACTGTCCGTGCTGAACAAGCAAACGTTGTTGTTGACAGGAATATAATTCAGCCCAAAATATTGAATGGGGGAGATCTAATAGTTTATTGAAAAGTATTTTCCAAAGTAAGATGTACAATAAATAATACTGTCTACAGACTGTACAATACAACACCCGTTCAACGAATTTAAAACATGGCTTGTTTGGACATCTATATACATAGATAAATAACGAAATCCGAAAAATAAATTAACAAATGAACGTGCACAAGTGTAAACTGCTAGCTAGCAAGCCCCAACAATCAAGAAAAGAAACTTAAAGGAAAGAACTTGTGTGTTTCTCGATAATCGCTTCATTCGCGTGCTACGGATTGCTGGTACTGCAGCTGTGAAGCAAAGTTCTTCTAGCCAAGCAGACAGCTCGTACTGCTGCCGCCGGGGATGTTGGTGCAGCTCGAGGCGCCAGAGGACGACACGTCGCCCCTTGGAAGAGACTGGAAAACGAGTTTCTCTTCTGTCGAGAGTTGGCTCTTCTCAAGCAAGATTCTGGTTGCCTGTAAGAATTGGACATGAGGGGCAAAAAGAATCAGAATTGATGCGAAGATAATGACTGTGTTGAGAAGCCTCATGATGTATATTTTTGGATGGGACAATGATTCTCGATGCCATGATCTTGTGTTACTAAAACTTATTTATACTGATTATTATTCGATTGTGGTAGAATTTGATTTACTGATTGGTTTGGTTGAAAGATTTTGAAAGTTTGACTGCTACATTAAGATAATGCTCATGACCAAACTAAGAATTTGAGATTAAGTAAACGGGGTTGGAACATTGAAAGTTCGATACATAGATTTTGATTTTTGGGCTTTGTCCTATACGAAAGTTGTTTGCGTGGACGCCTTAGCTTCTGTCTCAGTTTCTTGTACGAGGAATTTTCACGATTTGTCCAAGATCAATATCATATCAGTCGGCCATAGTTGGCAACGGACCTAAATTTTTTGAATCTTCCTTGTTTCTGGCGGTCGCAGTTGCGTCATCTTGAAGGCTGTGCAGAAATATACAAACAGTCAGTATTTAGGAAAACGAAAATGTTTCTCTAACTTATTCACTTTCCTCGAAACAAACGGAGCTCGCAGGATATATTAGAAATTCTGTCAGTGGACTGAAGTACTGCTAAATGGGGTTCAAATGGGGATAGATTGGCTTTCGTGGATCTCAATAAGGTGGCAATCGAGCATATCTAAATATCAATACCAACATAAACATACTAAAGTCGGATTGTTGACGCAGTTTTGGAAGAATGCGCAAGAAAATTTCGAGGATAATTTCAACCGAATCTAGGGACAAGGGTCTCATATGTTTCACAATTCATGCAGCTCTGGGAACTTCCACTGTAGAGAAAAGGAAGTCAAATCAATAGGAATTGGGCAAACGGGGCGTTCTACGAGTGCATAAATGGCCGGCACCGAGGGAGAACCACCTTCCCAAAGGTTGAAAGGGCAAGCGAGAGAGAGCCAAATTCGCATGTCTGAGTATCGACGAGCACCTAGAATTCTCTCAACAGAGATTCATATGGTCACCTAGCATCGGAACCAAAGGAAAGAACAGCAGGCCAATCGAGAAAAGCAATTACCAGAAAATCATCTACCATGAGGCTCGCTAAAACTATGCTTTAAGAAACCTTCGATCCGCAAGAGAGGAAGGAAGCAAACAAGTGAACTCCCTCCTCAGAATGTTATTCATTTTTTTTTTTTCTAATGAAAGGACTACAACCTCAATCCAGATCTAACACCCAGTTGCTCCTTCCGAGTACATATATGTAACGGACAGCAGCCCAATAATTTTCAGGCGACTCCGTTTCATTCTTTTCCATTCCAATGACCATTTGGAGGCCGAAATGCCTTATAACCATTGACACCACATGCCAAATTTGAATAATCCGAAGCATAATATGGGTAACCATCATGCTCTGGATTCTTCATTCCCAGCAAGGATAAATCAGATCCAGCCACTTGCCGCTGGTTCTGTATCAACCCATCCATCTGCCCATTTGCATGAGTTAGCGAACTAACCTGAGGAATAAATCCAGTCGCCGAGTCAAAACTTCCAGGAAAGGAGCCAAACGCCGGTTGAATCCCATTTTCACGATAGCTCCGCGCTCGTTCGAAGCTGCTGCACGAGCTGGCAGTTGACTCCAAATCCCCTGAAATCCCCAGATCATGGGGGAAAGAAAACTGACGATGTAATGAGAGGGACCTACTGTTGAGAGACTGGAAACCAGGATCTGATCTAGTGACCTTCCCAACAGTTTGCTCATCGTCCAGTAAGTCATTTATAATATCGAGGTGCGGAAAATCATCTGCCAGCAAACCTTGCATTTGCCGCCCAGACGTACAGGCTCGTGATCTGCTGTGCCACGACCTGTAATACTCTATATTCCGAACATCACTCTGCAAAGGAGGATCGCTCCGTATACTTCGACCATCCAGATTCTCCAACCACTGGGGTCCATTTGACAACACATCCCGATTCATTGAGCCAAAAGGGAAGCCTAACTTGGGGGCACCATAGTCCAAACTGTCAGTGCTAGGGTTCAAGAACACTTGTGAAGATGCTAAGGTGGATGAGGGGATATATGCTGACACTTTTCCTACAGAGCTTGGCGAACATTGGTTTGTGAAAACAGCTGAAGTCGAAGCAGAGGAATTCCCGATTATAGCATTTCGATACGACAAAGGAACATGGCTGGGGGATACTGAAGTAGACTCAGGAGCCAACCGGCCGACTGCACTCACAGAACGAGCTAGAAGTGGAGCTGTTCGGACAAGGGAAGCAGCAGGAGCATTTGGCCTAGTACCGGGTCCTAGTGGAGCACTAGAAGGCCTCGACATTACAGGAACTGGCAGAATGGGTTTTTCGGTCGTTTTAGGAATTATATCCCATTGAGTCTCAAACTTAGACAAAGTTGCTGTTTGGGACGAGATTGTTGGAAGTAGTATCTTATCATTCTCTTGCTTGCCATTCAAAGATGTCTTCCTCATTGATGAAGGATCCCCAAAAGGAATAATTTTCTGCGCCGGTTCCGACCGGGCATTGGAGATAGTATTTCTAGGAGGACTGCTGGAAGAGGATTCTGCAGCAATTGACTTCTCTTTAGATGTCTTCTCTTCATCAACTTGCTTGATGCTTGATCCCCTCTGCAGGGAAACAGCTTCTCCCTGTTATATTCAAAAATCAAATGCCATCTGCTTAGATTCCACTGAAAATAAAACCGAAAAATTGTGATAAGTAATCCATGAAGGTAAGAAGAATTCCCTGACATGGTATTGACTATAAGTATATCTCCCTGACAAACCTAACATTGAAAATTATAACATTTCAGCTCCTGCTGTATCTGTAAAATAGTTATCCAGCATTGCGCATGACATAAGATGGCTCTTTGACTCCAAAGAGAACTTCACATAACATACCTAATCTACATAATCTAATTTCCGTCAATTAAAATCTCTTGAAAATCTCTCCTACAGAAATACAAGAAGTTGAAGAATGTTCGGTAGAACCAATACGAGCAGAAATCTAGGTTTGCTAATGTCATTTGTAAGCAAACACGTGCACAAATTTGGTCGTGCTTTACTTTGTTTTAAGATCTGAAAAACCATACAAGTTGGAACTCAGAGGCACGATTCAAGCACAGGATATGACACAACTTATAGGAAAAGCGATTAACAGGAAATTTTTCAAAAGACGGTGTTGTAAACACTTAATCAGGTAAATATGCCAAATAAAGATCAGGATAAGCGCATGCAGACCAAATCTATGATGGCAATATTTAAACAGACAACTTCGGCTCGAAAGTCGAATTACAACAGTATAAGAACCGGTTTGGACACCGGTCTTCAATCAACGCCAATTTAAGGCTTGAAAATTCACATTAGGGGTAAAAAGGTCATGAAAATCATTTTCTAATTTTCTGAAATTTAAGGTCTGAAATTCACAGACCCACAACCGTTCGAAGGACCGACGACCACCAGCGACGGACTCGATTAACGACCACCAATGACGGACACGATCGAGGCTCAAATCTCCACCAACTCCCCCCCGTCTCGCCAGGTGCAGCCTCACCGAACAGTTGATCACTCAAAAAGACCACTCACAGTTGAATACTAGACTGGGACAGTAAGCTAATATCAAGATCAACGGGTATGCACGAGTAATGAGCTAAGAAAATGGACCAGAAACTTGGGGCCAGACATGGGTGTTCGATCTAAAGCGAACCAACAGCTCAACAGCGGGATCCACTGTGGCCAAGGCGACACCGAAACCCAAGGCTCGCCGGTCCGAGAAATCAAAGTTCCCGGCCCGGCGAGCTCCGGGACTGAGACGGGGGGAACCGAACCAGAGAGAGCACGCCAACCTTTATGTACGAAATCGTGGGTGAGCTCCCGGAGATCAACTGCTATGCTCTCCCTCTTTCTGAGCTTCCTCCGAATCTCTCTCCCGGAGATCAACTGTATGCGGACAAGAGAAAGAGATGCGGACGTGTGGTGCTTCTATCCAAGCCTCTTGTGCGGAAAACGATGGGTGATGTGGTGACCGTGAATTTGTGTGGCTGTAAATGAGTGAAGGAGAAAGGGACGTGAATAAAGTGAAAGAGAGTGACGTGAGAGTGGGCTGGAGCGAGAAACATACGTGAGAAAGGCAAATAGCACAAGAAGAAATAAAAAGGAGAGGAAAGAAAAAAACTTGGGCCGAATGAATCAAGTGTGGGCCAATGGACAAAGAGAAGAAAATAGACTGACAAGGAGAATTGCCCAACTGGGCCGCACTATCCGGGTTTCGCCTGCGCGAGCTCGGATCCAACCGGCCCGATCTGATTTTATTTCTTTTTCTTTTTCTTTCTTTTTCTTTTAAAATTCATTATATATATATTTTTACTTTTTTTCTATTTTGCAATAAGAAAAAAATAAATTAGACGTATTCTTATTTAACGAATAATAATAATAATATACGATCGTCAAAATTTGGTGTCAACAACGACCTATTGCGACACGGATTATGCTACTTGTCCAATGACCCGAAGATGCATTACTGGTTTGTGCATTAAAATGGGAAGATCTTTGATTTCATGGAAAACAAAGAAACAATTGACCTTTCATTATCATCAGGCAAATCATAATATCGAGTTATGGCAAAAACAGTTTGTGAAATAATGTGGATACGGGTTTTTTTTGGACCTTGGGGAACAAATCGATGGACCAAGCATATTGTTCCGTGACAATGATGTAGTACTCAAACTAGCAGCGAACCCCAATTTTTCATGAGAGGACAAAACATATAGAGGTAGATTGTCACTTTACTAGAGATAAAATCCAAGAATGAATTGTTTCAATAAGAGGAATTGGAACCGTTGAACAACTTGCATATAACTTTACCAAGGCGTTGTGTCAAAGACAACACACATATCTATTGGGCAAGCTAGGCGTCTTCGATATTTGCAAGCCACCAGTTTGAGGGAGAGTGTTGAAGATATGACTTAATTGTGTATATGTTAAATCGATTTAGTAAATATTTGATGAATGGGTAGAAATAGGAAAAGTATCATCTTGTTTCCTAATTTTATTTTCTGTTCTTATAATATATATGTTCGTGTACATGTAAGAACAATACAATGAATACAATTACTTTTCATTCTCCCAAACTTCCTTTGTTTTCTGTCAGGCATTATCAACGAGCGAACTCAAAGCTAATATTTTGAGTCTTAAGCAAGAAAAGTTGGTCTTTTAGCGTTGTTTGACCATTTTTTTTTCTATCCTCTCCTTCAAATTTTTGCTCGAACTTTTTGCAGAACGCGAGTCGAATTCTGCACCCACCCTATCAATTTCCTTCCAATCGACAGCGTGCCCAGTGAATAGCATGGTCGTCAACTTGACAATGAAAATTACCGTGCCTAGGTTGATCGACGATTCTCACCGATCATCGCAGTCCTCGTATTTCGATATCGACAGACAATTGTGCATCAAGAATGGAACAACAGCCTGATGTTTGGGTTTCAATACCGGTGAGAAGAAGTTTATCGAAGACAGCACGGATATTTCTGGCGAAACAAGAGCTGTGTTTGAAAATGACTGCAAATGAATTGAAAAGGAACTAAAAGACATTGACATAAGAAAAATCTTGTTCTTCAGGGGTTTGCCTGTCTTTTTTCTTGGTCCGAATCTCCCCTTTATACTTGTTGTCCTCCATGACGGCTCCAAAGCCTCACTGACTGACTGAAATCATCTTTGCCACTGTCCGCTGACATTATCCATTCTTGATCAGATGCGGTCCTTAGTCTCTGTTTAACTCATTCACATGACGAGTCCACGTGACTAACCTTGCACTAATTACGCCGGTCTGCCTTGATAGTTCTCGATGTGTCTACGGTCGATTTGGGAGTGCCAGCAGAAACAACTTTGTGAATCTCTAAGCTATCAAATCTGATTGCACACTATCGATTCGAAGCTCTTCTTCCGGAAGTCCATGGCGCCATTCCTCTGTTTTAGATGAAGATAGCTTAGTCTGTTCTGGAATCTGCTTGCGAGAAGCTTGTTTCGACCAATGCGCTTCACCCTAAATGCATCTCCCACCAAGCTCATACATACTGTCTTGTTAAGTTTATATCCAGAAGCTCCTTCGACTGTCGCTCAACCTTCGGTACCTGCTTTTTGTTGGCAGAAATCAAATCATCCCCTTCCATCAGCGCCATTCCCGTTTGGTCCCCCATAAAGATTGGCTTGACCTTGTTGAGTCAAAACAAGAGGGCGAGATCTAGAAGTCACTCTGGAATTTATGATCTTGTTCTGCTCTTGGAAGACCTGTTCCTTGTGGTGTGCTCATTTGGTTGGTGCTACTTTGCGCTTTTCGTCAACTTCGACTCGCTGCTTTAGCTTCGGGTACGGCATGAGTTCTTCCTCTCTTTTAGATGATACAATCACTCTCGGGATTTCAACTGAACAAACTGTAATTAGTGAAGTAAGACATTTATTAGATGTTTCAGTTCTGACTCGTGCAGGATTTCACTCGATGTAGTTTATCACATTTTGATTGAATCTTCCATTTTGGAGAATGTCTCTGTTCTGTTTTTTTCATTGATCTGATCCCTGACCCAAAGAATGTCTCTCTCATGTTCTTTTTCTTCCTTCCCTGGCCTCTTTCTTTGCTGCTACTTATTTTGATGATCATTACAGGAGATCACAAGTTCTCTAGTCCAAGTTTTTTGACATCAGGATGACTGTTCCAGCTGCTGATTACTTCAAAATATTATTATGTTTCCAAGTTTCCAACACACTGATTACTCATCCTCCCAAGACCAGAACCGAAAAACTGGCATTATCCGCTGTATAACCTGAATAGAATAGAGAAGCTCATAATTTGGACTAATTGAAGTAATTTCGTAGGTCGTTCGATAAAGAAGATGGATCTTCTTGCCAATTCTCGTAAACATTCTCATTATAAATTCTCATAAACATTTTTTAATACCATGCAAATGCTCTTGCGAAGCATTAGGAAGTGACTCGATGAATTCCCGACATAGCGCATCGATGGACACGAAATATAACAATCTAGAAACTACTGCTTCACTTGGCAAAAATTTCCTTGCACGCATTTCCTGTAGAAGTTGCAATGCTTTATCCACTTGTTTGTCCTGCAAAAATGCTTGGATGAGAATATTGTAGGAAATGGAGTCTGGGAAGCAACCGTTTTCCTGCATTTTCAAGAATAATTTCTCAGCTTTCGTTAACATCCGTTCCTTGATGAAGCCATTGATTAAGCTGTTGTATGTTACAACATCGGGAACCACTCCCTTCTCCGATATGCTCTCGAACAACTTCATTGCTGCCTCAATTTTCCTGGCTCTACATAGCCCATCAATCAGAATGGTGAACACCTCTATCGATGATTTAAGAATGGCACTGCTGAGGGACGGATACAGATCCATTGCCTGGGCCATATGTGCATTTTTACAGAGACCGTCCAGCACAACCTCGTAAGTAGATAGTGCTGGTGCTGGAAAGCCATGAGTCAGCATTCGAGTGAAGAGTTGATTTGCTTCGTCAATCTTGTTATGCTTCATGTACCAATTAATCATCATGTTGTAGGTAATAATGTCGTGCTTCAGGCCCTTATCTTCAATTAGACGGAAAAAGTTCGCTGCATCATCCAGCCTACCTGCCCAACAATTGATCAAAACGTTCAGCGTACACAAATCGCACTTGATCCCTGCGCCATTCATCTTCTTGTACAAAGCGACCACGTCCGAGCACGTCCTATTCTTGGAAACCGACCACCCCAGCACATGATTAAACGTATCGATGGACACGATGGGCTTGATTCGAACCAGTGTCTGGAAGTAACGGAGCGCTTCATTCAGCGAGAGGGTACCTGATTTGCAGCGTTGCCTCACGTGAAGCTCCAACTCTGTCGAACTGTCTGGAGGTTGGGATGGCGACTCAGGGTTTTGAGGAGGAGGGTCTTGGAACAGAGGGGACAACAACGAATGCGGAGCTTTCGTCGTTGGGAGTGCGGTTCTTGAAGAACTGGCACATCTTAGTCACATTGGCGATGGATTCCATTGGTGGCTCATGAAGATGACGAATTCTCGTATGCATCAAGACTCGCATGTGAAACGAAACCAGAGAAGGCTCAAGGAAGGAAGGCACTCCAGTTTGTTTTCGTAACAAATTATGACAAACAAATATTTCATAATTTAATTAAACATATAAGTGTTTAAGTGATACGAATCTGATCGGGTATGTGTTAGACATGAATTAGGTCGGGCATACGTTGTTAGATTTGTACTATATAGAAACCGGTCAAAATAGGTAAATTGGATCAACATGGGTCGGACTCCACTCAAACTTGACTCGACTCATCCATTCGACGCTTCTATTCATAGTTCAATTCAATTCCATGACTCTGTGTTTTCGAGATTTGTAATCTTGCTCTCACATAGTTTGTAACATTTATGTTTATTGTAGCAAGCACTTTTAAGTGCAGACTTATTGGAGTAGTACCATTCCGTCTCTACATGATCACTTGTAAAGTAGTCTAGGGTTATTCAAACTTTTTTCATAAACTAATTTAAATGTGAAGAGGATGAAGTCCATAGAACACTTGCATAGAGGAATTCTCCAATACACATAGGCTCTGTTTGACAGTGATTCCGATCCTCTGTTTTTGTTCTCAGAAATCAAAAAGGATCAGAAACATGTTTGGTAATGAAAAAAAATGATGTTGATTCCGGTCCCGATAATACTTTTGAACCATTTTTCAGAAGCAAAAAAAAGATGATTTTGGTGTTTTGGAACACTTTTGGGGATCACTTTTGTGCACGATATACTTATGACTTATCCCTCATACTTATAATTTAATTTTTAATATAAATGGTATTATTTAAAAAAAAAGTCCACGTGGATTTTCAACTTTACATAAATTAAAATAAATTAAAATTCAATTTTAAAAATTGCTAAAAACTAATTTTCTTAAATTAAAAATTTTATTTAAGGTAAATTTAATAAAAAATTTAAAAATTTAAGAAATGGGGGAAATAAAAAATATTTATATTTTTAATTTAACAATTTAAAAATAAAAAAATTAAGATTGAAAAAAGCTAAAATTTTGAAAAAAAATTCTCGTCACCAGATTCTTCCCCTCCCTTTTTTTTTAATTAGTTTTTTTTTGTAAAATTTTAAGCCTATTTTTAAATTCAATTTAAATTTATATTTATATTTAAAAAAGTAGTTTTTAGAAAATTTTTAAATCTAATTTATTTTTTTATATTAAGGGACCTCTAATACGCATGTTTTTTTTTTTTTTGAATTTTTAGCTATTTTATTTTTTATTCTAATTAAGTTTGAATTTTTTATTTCCTATTATGTTTTTTCAACTTTTATCTTTTTTTTTAATTAAGAACTGGACCCAACCCTTCACGTCACGACTAAATCTCCATTTTTTCTCCATTTTTTGAGCCGCACAAAAAAAATTTCGAGTCGGGTGAAAAAAAAAATCAATGTAGTTGAGTTGCAGGTCTTGTAAGCTTGTACGATATGTAATAACAAGAGTGCAAAACTATAGGCGGTAGCACAATGAGGAGCTTTTCTTTCATTTTTTTTTGGGGTAATCAATCTACAAGTCACAAGAAATAATAACAAACAAATGATTTAGACAAATTTTGTAAATGTAATACGAATTACTTTTCAAATAATATAAACGATCTGAGACTCATGACAAATCGACAAACGAATTGGGAACGGAAATTTTGTTGTTTTTTCTTTTTTGTGTTTTTTTTTTGCTCCATAATCACTATTTGATTGTTTTCCCTATTCTTTGTCATCAAATGTGATTATATAATTATTTGATTTAAATAACAAATTGGGAACGAAAATTTTGTGCAGCTACCAAATGCGTTTACGTTCCAGGAACAAAAATTTTAAACAATTACCAAACGCGTTCTGATTCTCAAAAAATCATTCAGGGAACAGAATAAAAAAAATGATTTTAATCGGAATCATTTTTTGGGAATAGAATCACCGCCAAACAGAGCCATAGAGCAGCGAGAGGGAGACGACGCTCATGAACCGACACCACGATTGCGCGAACCGCGCGATCGCCCAATTGAGCCACGTGAGCTCATCCCCACCGCACGTCGTTAGTCGTTGCCGATCTTGTCGGTCTCGATCCGCTCATTCGAATCGGGAAACAACATCCGAGCCAATATTCAAATTAGGATTTGAAATGTTTGATATCATACATATTTTCTAGATTAGAAAACCGTTCAAATTAAGGATTATTTCCCTACCGACAACATGGAGATTCAGATTAATCTTGATCCTAAGATTTTGTCTCGATGATGTGCGAATCGAGATATCTAATTTATAACCACTAGATTTGATTCCTTGATTCAATTTGTTACCAAATTTGAGTCAAAGAATACTTTTAGAATTATGCATATCTTTCATTGCATATTTGATTGATTGTTTCCTCATACGAAAATTCAAAAATATTTAGAAAATTGAGCTTTATTAGAAAGCTTATCTCATTAATTAAAATTCCTTAGATAGATAAGATTTTTTAGAAATCTTATCTCCTAGTATAGCCTTGTATTTAGAGAGATGTGATTTGTTAGAAATCGTATGTAATAGATTAGGTGCATTTTGAATAATCTCATATAGAATAAGATTGCATCTTCATTTATATAGATAAACACATTTTTAAACATTTAGAATTAGGATCAAAGATTTCCTAAATAATTTTAGGATTTAATTCAAATTATTTCCTGGACATTTATGATAATCTTCATTTAGAATAGATTTTCTTTCATTAATTATTAATTTCGAAATTCATTAGAAAATACCAAAAATATCTTATTCATATGCATTGCATAAAACATTTCATGTCATGCATATAGATTATTTATTTTATTTCATATGTATATCATATAGGTTAGAATGCATATCTTGTCATGTCATATAGTTTTTCATGTCACTTGTCATGTTATCGCTTGCATGTCATTTGCCATGCCATCAATCACATGCCGCATCGTCATTTGTCTTGCCATATCATATCTGCATGTCATCTAGTAACATGCCTAGGTTCATTAATCTAGTTTACATGTTTAAATCATTTGGCCAAGTGGCGCATGTCGTTTAGGTTAAATTCATGACATTTTGCATGCTATCTAGACTATATTAATTTATCAATTTTGCATGGCAATTTGACTAGGTTAATCTTGTCAATTTGCATGTCATTTGACTAGAATTGCATTGTCATTTTAGTTAAACTCATTTTCGCATGTCATTAGAGTTAGGTCATTTGAATAAATGCTTTGCATGCCATTCCATGTCATTTAGTCTAGGTTGCATATGAATTTCATTTTATTAGCATTGCTCGTTCAACAAGCAAAAATCATAATATATGTGCATTAGATTAAGTCTTACGCTTGGGAGATAAGCATTACGTTTAGGCTGCAGCATCCGGATACGTTCCCTTTTTCTCTATCTTGTAATTTATTTAATGATTTGATTATTGGGTGTTAAATAATGTTTGCGCATCTACGTGATCACCTCGCACGTTAGGAGTTTAGAATTAAAATTAATCCAAGCTGCTTGTTTAAATCTTTTCATAGAAATGAAAAGTACCTTAATAGAAATATTAGCGTAACCATGTACCCGAACTCATTAATCTCCGGTTTGTAGGAATAAAGTATTTCTCTCGATACTTTATTTAGGTGTCTAATCAGCTTACTATAAAATTAATTAGTGGTGACTCCAATATAAAATTTTTGCATGATAATTGAACGTTTAATTGCGATTTGGTAGAGCTTAGAAGAGTTCAAACTACGATAATTAATTTAATTAACTTGGGTAATCCATTAGTCTAAAAGCTTGATTTTTAGGTCACAATAGACTTTATAGTGACAGGACGTAATTATTTGACTTAAATAAAAAAAATTGAGAAGGGAGATTATTCCTGGGAATAGAAATTTGGTGCAATTATCGGCGCGTTCTGATTTTTTAAAACTTATTTAGGGAACAAAATCAGAAAAAATCAATTATTAACATAATTGATTTTTTGCTTAATCATTGGCAAACGCATCCTAGCATTATCTGACATTTTTTTGTGTCTATCCTCTCTCTTTCAGATTTTGCTCGCTGTTTTGCAAAGCACGGAAGTCAAATTCCACATCCATCCTCTCATCACTATTATTATTATTATTATTATTATTATTATTATTATTTGCATAGCATGAAAGTCGAATTCTGCGCCGATCCTCTCAGTTTTCTTCCCATCGACTACGTGCCCAGTGAGTAGCATTGTCGACTTGACAATGGAAATTACTGGACCTAGATTGATTGAAGATGCTGACTGAACATCGCAATCCTTCGTATTTTGATATCGATAAACGGTTGCACAACAAGAATGGAACAATAACCTAATGTTTGGGTTTCAATACCAATGAGGAGGAGCTTATTGACGACAACACGGATATTTTCGATGAAACAAGAGCGAGTGTTTGATTGACAAAAGTAAATGAAACTTAAGTGTTATGACCATAAATAAGCAGCTGAAAATGACTGAAAAAAATTGCAATGGAACTAAAGACATTGACATAAGAAAAATCTTGTTTTTCAGGGGTTTGCGTGTCGTTCTTCTTGGTCGGAATCTCCCCTTTATACTTGTCCTCCATAACCGCTTCAAAGCCTTCACTGACTCTAGTCATCTTTGCCATTGTCCGCTGACATTATCCATTCTTGATCTGATGTGGTCCTTAGTCTTTGTTTAACTCCCCCGCATGACGAGTCCCGTGACTCGGTTAGTGTCTGTGGTCGATTTGTGAGAGCCAAGATCTGCCCGCCGTGACACTTGATATAAACAATGAGGTGACATGTCAAATACAGCCCAACAGAATCAGCTTTATGAATCTCTGAGTCATCAAATCTGCCTGCCCCCCATCGACTTGGAGATCTTCTTTGGGGAGCCCATGGGGCCATTCCTCTGCTTTAGATGAAGATAGCTGAGTCTGTTGTGGAATCAGCTTGCGAGAAGCTCGACTCGAACAATGCGCTCGACCGTACATACATCTCCCACCAGCTATTTGTTCCTCTCGATCAAGCTCATGCATACCGTCTTGGGCCGATTCGCACAGATTCTTCTGCTTTCGACCACTCTCCTTTTAAGTTTTTACCCAGAAGCTCCTTTGCCAGTTACTCAACCTTCATTGCCTGCTTTTTTTTGGCACAAATCAAATTGTCCCCATCCATCTGCGCTATTCCCTTCCGATCTCTATAAAGATTGTCTGACCGTGTTGAGAAACAAGTGGGTGAGATTTGGAAGTCACTCTAGAATTTATGATCATGTTCTGCTTTCGGAAGACCTGCTCATGTGGTTGGTGCTGCTTTATGCTTTTTGTCAATTTCGACGCACTGCTTGCGCTTCAGGCACGGCTGCCCGCATGAGTATACTGAAGTAATTACATAGGTCGTTCAATAAAGAAGATGGATCTTCTTGACAATTCTCATTTAACATTCTCATTACAAATTCTCTTGAACATTTCCATAGCATGTACACGTCCTATGCAGCATTAGGAAGCGACTCAATGAATTCCTGACATCGCGCATCAATCGTCACAGAACATAACAATCTTGAAACAACTGCTTTATTAGGCGAAAATCTCCTTGCACGCATTTCCTGTAGAAGTTGCAATGCTTTATCCACTTGTTTGTCCTGCAAAAATGCTTGGACTAGAATATTGTACAAAATTGAGTCCGGGAAGCAACCCTTTTCCCTCATTTTCAAGAATAATTTCTCGGCTTTTGCTAGCATCCCTCCCTTGCATAGGCTATTGATTAAGCTGCTGTATGTTACAACATTGGGAACCGCTCCCTTCTCCAACATGCTGTCGAACAAGTTCATTGCTGCCTCAATTTTCCCAGCTCTACAAAGCCCATCAATCAGAATGTTGAACACCTTGATCGATGATTCAAGTATGGCACTGCTGAGGGACCAATACAGATCCATTGCCTGGTCAATATGTCCATTTTTACAGAGGCCATCCAGCACAACCTCGTAAGTAGATAGCGCTGGTGCTAGAGAGCCATGAGTCCGCATTTGAGTGAAGAGTCCATTTGCTTCATCAATTTTGCCATGCTTCATGTACCCATTAATCATTATGTTGTAGGTAACAATGTCATGCTTCAGGCCCTTCTCTTCAATTAGATGGAAAAAGTTCGCTGCATCATCCAGCCTACCCGCCAAACATAAACCATTTATGAGGGTACTGTAGGTGTATCTGTCAGGGTCCAAGCGTTTCTGAATCATCACTTCAAATACCACACCTGCTTCGGTTACTTTTCCATTTTTGCATAGACAATCTATCAGGATGTTGAAAGTGATGACATCAGGGGAAATGCCTTTCTCTATCATTAGATGAAGCGTTTTGTTGGCTTCAATCCATTGTCCAGCTTGGCAGAAAGCGTGGATTAAAGAGTTGTATGTGATCACATTAGCCGAGATACCACGCTTGACCATTTCGTCATAAATTTCAACTGCTTGCCCCAATTGCCGTGATTTACACAACCCGTCGATCATTGAATTGTAAAGCACAACATCAGGCTCAGTTCGTTGGCTACTCTGTTCACGAAACAACTCCAATGCATCATCAATCAGCTGGGCTCTGCATAGAGCACCGACAATCATGTTACACGTCTGCCCATCAGCCTCAAATCCCTGCTTTGTCATCCTCTTTTGCAATTCCAGCACCAGCGCTGTCTCTCGTGTTTTACAGAGCTCTCCAACAAGGGCCCTGTACAAAACTGAACCCACCATCCCATCGAATCCTCTAAGAGCCAATTTGTCAAACATCTCAACTGCATCGATGGCTTTCCCCACCAAGCACAAACCTTTTACCAGGGTAGCAAAAGTCACGTCGTCGGGCTCAAAACCGCGCTTCACGATCTCACCAAAGGCTCCGAACCCACTATCCATCATCTCCAGATGGCAACAACAGTTGATCAAAATGTTCAGCGTACACAAATCGGGCTGGATTCCTGCCCCACTCATTTTTTTGTACAAGGCGATCACGTCCGAGTGCGCCTTATTCTTGGAAACCGACCCCATCACGTGATTAAACGTATCGACGGACACAATGGGCTTGATTCGAACAAGTGTTTGGAAGTAACCGAGCGCTTCATTCAGCGAGAGGGTACCTGATTTGCAGCGTTGCCTCACGTGAAGCTCGAACTCCGTCGGACTGCTTCGAGGTTGGGATGGTGATCCAGGGTTTTGAGGAAGAGGGTCTTGGAACAGAGACGACAACGACTGTGGAGCTTTCGTCGCGGGGAGTGCGGTTCTTGAAGAACTGGCACATCTCAGTTGCATCGGCGCTGGATTCCCGAGGGCCAGTAGATAGCCCACCTCGTAACTTCTTGTAATGTTTGCACGGGCGATGGATTCCCAAGTGGCTTTATTAAGGAGGGAATTCAAAACTTAGATCTTGAGTTTTGAGCGAGAAAGACAAAACACATTTTTGAACATATATTTCGATCGAAAATTGCTCGGTTGATTGTTCGGTCCGTTTCCAGAACCATTTCAATCAATTCGATTCCCGGGATGAAGCCGGGTTCTAAACCGGATTCGAAGCCTTTTTTAAATTTTGCACCCATCGGCGATTGAACCCGATTTTCATTATGAGTAAATAGTATAATCCCTTGAAAAATAAATTTTGGACGACGCTATTCCACTCTTATTTTGGCTAGACACTCTTTCTTTCCATTTAACTTATAGAAATGCCCGACACTCTTCGATTTTTTGCTTCTTTGTTAATCAGGCTAATCCACAAAACTGCGTTATCACATCTTTCGTCGGTTTCTTGAATGCTCAATTACACCCGCACAACATATCATTTTACCATGCTTTTTGTTATCACTTTGCTGTTGTCAACTTTAATTTATGGTATCATATTTTCAATCACAAGATATTTTTCTTTATAACAGCTTGTGAACCCATAAGTAATTGCATATTTATATCACATAGCATGAGCAAAACTTTATTTCAAAGAAGAAATCAAAATCCACTTTAATTATCTAGCCGATTTTGATAAAAATGGAAAAGAAAAATTGATCCAAATATGGAAAAGATTAACTTGTTAGAAAGTACCATGGAATTGGGGAACATGGCACTAACACTCAACTCAAACAAACATAATCTAAATGTGAAAATTTGTCCTCTAAAAAAGGAAATGTATGATCAAACATCGAACATTTTATATTTAGATCATGTATAAATTTTAACAAACAATAAGCCCAAAAAGGTAAAAGAAAACTTCTTGTTCTTCTACTCCCACTACGAGAAAGTAACCAATATGCATTGTAAATTCAACCTCATGGCAAATGGATCGAAACTTTAAAATATGCTTATTCAACTCTATAAAATCTGAAGCTAGTTTGAAAGTGAAGAAGGTTTAGAAAATTTTCAATCCTCATCTTGCAATTTATTTTAAAAGTTCAAAAGAAAGCACAAGTTAATGATGTTTAACTTATTTCAAAAAAACTCCCACAACGTCATAATCGGCTGGATAATTAGATTACATTTTAGTTTTCAACTTTGAAATAAAGTTTTCCTCAATAATAAAGAAAATAGGCAAATGATTATGTGTACAAAAGCCGTCATAACTAGAAATTTCTAGTCTTCTATGGAACTTTTTTTTATTAGATATGTGAGACCATAATTTAAAATTAACGACCTTCTCTAGACAAAGTGATAACATGATTTATGAAAAGATAAAATCTCATCAAGTGTATTTGATAGTTATATTGCAAAAAGTATAAAATAAGAGTGATGATAGAAATTAAGGTAGTTTTGTTGGTTATGTTGATAAAAAAAAAAAAAAAACAACATACTGAAGAGAATGAGGATATTTCGATCAGTTGATAGAAAAAAAAAGTGCACCAGCCTATTTTATGTTGCAATTTCCCTCTTCATATGGCATGACAGAATCATCTTTATCTATCTTCAAGCCATCAAATTGGATGCTAATTTAGTTCCAAATTTTTCTGTTTTACTAATTGAGTCTTAAATCTTTGCACAAAATTCTAAGGGAAAACTCTAAATAAGGGCCTGAAGTACTAACATTTTCTTAAATAACGGCATGAAGTGTTCTTTTTTTTTCAAAGACGGATCTAGCCGAAAGACATTTTCATCTTTTACTTTTTTGAACTTTTTTCTTTTTATGTTTTCCTCTTTTCTTTTTTCTTTTTTCTCCCCTCCACCTCGGCCATTGCCGGTCTCGACCACCGTCACCTGGACGAGCAAGGCCACCCTCCCCAAGATCCGGCGAGGGGCCCTCGCGCCGGTGGCCCTCGCCTGAAAAAAAACCGTGGATTGAAAATTTAATAATGCAAAATCTCAACAGACAGAGACGATTTACAAATGACCCAGGAAAAGGAAAGAGAGAATGAGAGAGATAGATCCAAGAAAGAAAATACCCGGATGGAGGAAACATAGCCAAGAAGAATCAAAAGGGAAGTGAAAGATGGGTGGTGCGCGTGTGGGTGACAGAGAAGAGATATGGAAGTGGTGGAAGCGAAGAGGAAGAGGGGAGGCACAACAGCAGATCCGGCGAGAGCCGCCCTCGCCCACCCGGGGGAGGGTAACCCTCGCCATTGTTGGGTGAGGGTGGCCATTGTCCGAGTCCGGCGACTTCCACTGGTGGCCGGGCGATGATTTGGGGGGGAAAGAGGGGAAAAAGAAAAATTAAAATTAAAAAAAAAAGGAAAAAACAAATGACAAGAATGTTCTTCGGCTATGTCCCTCTTTGAAACAAAAAGAGCACTTCAAGCTCTCATTTAAAATAAAGTTTACTTTATATCATTATTTGAGAAAATGTGGCACTTCGGGCTTTTATTTGAAATTTCTCAAATTCCAATACATTCATTTCAATTAATTTTCACCGAAAAAAACTGTTGACATGATGATGTGCCACATAGGATGGATGGCGATGTTTAAACTGCCACATTAGAGTTTTCCGACAATTATTGGCCAAAAGGACTTTATTGGAATTTAGTGCAAAGATTTAGAATTAAATTGGCAAAATTGTAAAGTTAAAGACTGAATTGAATTCGTACAATACATTTATGACCCATTGGGTGATTATTCGTGGATTTGATCTAACGATATCTTTAAGATTTTCTCCCACCTTTCTAAAACTGTTTTTCTGCAGCAAAGCACGGACATGATTCTAGTTTTACCTCTCTTTTTTGGGGGGGAGGGGGTCGAATTTTCTAGTTTTACCTTGAAATGAGAGTCCTTGCGACTCAGGTAAGCATCACAACATCGCAACGGTAAAAAAATTGCCTTAATCTTTTGCTTGTACAGAAATCTACTAGTCGGTCGATATATTGGCATGTCTTGAATGAATTTTCGTTTAAATAATTTTAGGGATAATTCGAAGCAACGGCTCGAAACGAAATCTTTTTAGTAAAAGATGATTCAAAGCGGACATTATCTTAAATAATGATCTGGAGTGATCAAATTTATTTCAAATTAGCTTGAACTACCCAACTGGTCAAATCTTCATCGGCCGCTTTTTCCATCGAAAGGAGCAAGGGCAATTTTGCCCAAAATTTATAATTTGGGTTAGTAAAAAATTTTCGAAAAATCCTGAAAACCCCAAATTGAATTCTAATGAGGGTTTTCTGTGGATTTTCTCCTTCTTTTCCAAGTTCGTTCCTCACTTTGATCCCCACTCCCAATGGCAGCCGTTGTTCTTGTTCGCGGAGGTACGACTGAGCTTAGCTGATTAGCTCCACAAGTGCCGATCTAAGTGATCCCTGACCATGTCTGTCATTCTTGCATTTTGATGTTCCCCTTAAGTACCGGAGTGAGAGATAAGAACACTATAAACGTCATAATTTTATACGGCCTTCACCTGAGCGCCGTGACCCTTTTTTATTTTAATTATTTGAGGGCCATAATTTTTTTCACGATTACTTGATTGTCATTTAACTTTTCAATAGATCACTTGAGTGCAATAATTTTTTCTTTTAAAAACATTCATCACAAGTGCTATGCCCCGTGAAATTTTTGACACTGGGGTGAGCGATCCTAACAAAAAAAATTGGCACATAAGTGTCAATTAAAAATTATGATACTTAAATGAACGTTTTTTAGAAGTTATGGCACTTAAGGGTGCGCATGAAATCACTTCTACTTATTGATTTCTCTGCCAAAAGTCAATCCGACAGGGAAATCCGTTTGGTAAAAACCTTGCTGAAGTAGAAATCCGTTTGGTAAAAAAATTAACTTCATAGAAATCTGTTTGGTAAAAAAATTGACTTTTGATAGGATTTTCAACTTCTGGTAGAATTTTTAACTTCTGGCAAGATTTTTTGCCAGCTTTGAGAAGTAATGTTTTTTTACTTCTCCACTTTAGAATCACTTCTTCGATCACATTGACCTCCACCGACCGCCCATCGCCGCCCGCCGCCGGTTGCCCGCCACCGGGCGCCGATCGCCGGCCGACTGTCGAAGATTTTGTTAATAACATTCTAGAAGTAGAAATTTTCAACCCATAATCAAACGAATTTTTCTGATCAGAAGTTAATCTGAAGTAAAAGTAAAAAAATCATCTTCCGCTTTGAAGGAGAAGTTGAGAAATTAACTTCCGGTCAGAAGTTGAGAAGTTAATCTGAAGTGTTATCATGCTCACCCTAAGTGGTCGAAAAAAAAAAGTTATGGCACTTAAGTGAGCAACATATGAAATTTATGACGCTTGTGATGTCCTTATCCCATTGGGGTGATCTCATGCTATCGGTGGAACCAATTCCATCGTGGATGCTATGTCGACAAGTAACTTAAGAATTATCTTGACCACGGTGAGGAGAAACTTTGTCATCTCAGAAGCACATGTTGATGAGAATTTCTGCGCCCTCTAATTCTTAGAGTATACTGTCTTATTAATGATGAAGGGAACCAATCTCACAATACATACGCAGTGAAATTACATGGAATTAACAAGCCCTAGAATCATCTCAAATTACTGATCGGAGAAGTATATCACGTAACGGACATACCTCGTTTTTCCACAGATTAAATGTTACCATTGCAGCCTTGAGAGAGCCCTTCGTCCGTTTGACGTCCGGTAGAGATTTGTTGTTCGCTTTTTTTTTTTTTCACTGTTCTCACTTTTTCTCTTTTTGTACAATGAACGTCTGAAGCGGCAACTCTATGATAGAACGAAGAAATGTGATTTTTATTCACGTTCAAAAAATGATAACTGCCTGGCAATTATCCAATTGAGAAAGGGATATGGTAGCCTACATGGACGGATCACAGTACTTCTCGTGCACCGTATAAAATCCAACAAATGCGAATATGCAAACCTTCGTCCTCTTCGAGGTCGTAACAAAAGAATCACTCGTCTGCTCAGGTAAGAAGTTCGTTGGTAGGTATAAATGGGTCTGTTTAAGGAGCATCTTAACGTTGTTGAAGTAGGTATAAATCATCTTCTGAAGTGGGAAGATTACTTTACGTCGGGATGTTTCTCTCTTCCATTGAACGATGTGGATCAGTTTGACCATATTCATCGGCAGACACGGTTTAGTTCACAAGCTGAACCCAATCAACTGGCGTATTTAACCACATAAGAATTTCGGCCGTGGAGCAAATCACGATGTCGTCCGTCGCGATTGGCCGGCGGCAGCCACGAGTGAGCTCAGGCTCGCCGAGATCTCGTGAGCTCGAGGCTCGCCGGCCATTGCCAAGGCCCGATGACCGGCGGAGGTAGAAGAAAAAAGAAAAAAGAAAGAATATTAAAATTAAAATATAAACATAATTAAAAAAATAAAATAGTAAATATTTAAAAACTAGATTTTTTTTTTTAAATCGAGAGGAACAACTCCGGAAAGTGTTTTCACCTATTTAGATTTAAGGGACATACTTTCCTAATTTTTGTGCATGAATTTTCCATCGATCGAAATGTGTTTTCTATTGACTAGGTCATTTTCGGCGAATCAAAACGAGTGAAAGTCCAGAAAACTAATTCCGAAGAAGCGTTTTCTTGCAAACAAACGCATCCAATCTAGTTTGATCCACATCTTGACCGCCATCTACTTTCAACCTTCAAATGCAAAGGCCAAGTCAATTAACACAGTAGAAAATTCATCTCTGCCTTCTTTTTCCGCAAAGTCATGCCCACACTTCACCATTTGAACAAGCAAGCTCCATGAAAAAAAAAAATCATTGATAAAACCTTAAAAAAACATTAGAAAATTACCTTCAAATTCCATGCAACAACTTATTAAGCCCGGACGGATCTTGGACGCTTTTCTCCATTTATACACGACATCAACAACAACAACCACACTTTAAAACTCCAATTGAAGAAACCAGAGTCTCTCTTCAAACTTCACTCGTTGAGCACGATGAGCAGCCCCTCCAAATTAGTGATCTTCTCCTTCGTGCTCGCGGCGATCTTGTCGTCTACATGCGCGGCCGCCGCGAGGCCTTTGCAAGGGGAGCGATGGCCGCGAGAGCATTATTTCGGGGCGATCGAGTCGCTCCAGAGAGGCCCGGTGCCGCCGTCCGGCAGCTCGCCTTGCACCAACATCCCTGGAGGGGGCGGCAGAGGTGGGAGCTGCCCGTTGAGCGAGAGGAACTTCGCCGGACGCGTGGCTCTCCACGGCCCGCCTGTGTTGCAGCCTAGCGTCGTCTAACCGATGGATTGTGTAATGGGAAACCAAGAGGACCCGAGTTCTTGAACTAGGGTTGGAGAAGTTGGTGATGATAAGGAAGGTTATGGCCACCTCCGGTGACAATGATCAATTCGGTTCACGGTAGATCATGTAAATAGGCAAGAAATTTACATTATGTCCGTCCAAAAACACATCCTGGACTTGTGTTTTTTTCTCTTTTGGTCGGAAGAGTGGTGTTTATTCATTGTGAATAGTTTGTGTTCTTATGAGCATTTTTGCTTAGATTGCCGACATGTTTATTGTCTATATCTCAGCCGTCGGCCATCCCTTGGTATCCGCTTGCATGATAGAAATCTTCATGTTGCTCGGGTAAATTTTCGTGCATTTTATAATAGAGTTTGTTTTACGAAAAAATTCAAGATTTGAAAAGCATTTTTCGAAAAATGAATGTTTTATATTGCATTGAAAATTTGGCAACAAAAAATGTTGGTATTATCGCTAACAATTTAGCGGACGGCGAAAACATTTTTCGTTCATCTATGCTTGTAAGCGATATAAGCAAATTATAGTTCCAAAAAACATTTTCAAATCTTAAATTTTTCGTGAAATAGACGCACCATGAATTGCGATCATACAACCCCTCATGTTTAAGGATCACATGCTTGTGGTGATCAAAGTTCCGAGGGATGACAAATTGTCATCTAAATTACCATCTATTATGCCCAATTTGATCTAAGGATCGTTTCATCAGCACCATCAACACATGCCAATAATTTTTTTTTTTCACGTGCATTTGAATTATATTCTCGCCTACAAATACTACTTCGCTAAATCAAAACACGCACGTATAAAATCACATATTTAACGTCGCTCGCGTGAACTAATCTTTCGAACTATCATGTACCGACTCGAATTCGTTCAGTCTATGTTTAATTAGTGAAGCCATTAATAAATTAAATTAAGATTGTTCCTCTTTTCTCTTTCTTCTTTCTTTATTTTTTATGTTTTGCATGGTTGATTTAAAACTAATCAAGCAGCGTCAGCATACCAAGACCCAATTTTATTAGATTGGAATTGACTCTGGAAAAAAAAAAACAATTGTTATTGCTTTGAAATTGACTACCGGGGTCAAAGAAAGGTTGCGTTCCAAATTGTACTTGACACTGCTATCTATGAACAAAGTCAAATGGTTCTCAACTTCGACACGTAATTAACGTTAATGAAAATAGATAATCAAGATTGTACCTGCGTCAGAATTGGGAATGGCGCTGGCTTTTCTATCATCAGCTGAATTCATTTTCATTTTCTTTATCTTGTTTTGTTAATTTTTTAAAGTTCTGTTTGTTTAGAGGAAAATAAGGAATTTGCAAAATATTTTTCAAAAACTTATCGCTTATATCGTTGACAAAAACGAATAAACAAAAATTATTATTATCGTTCGCAAATATTTAGACATAAATTGTTGTCGTCAATGAAAAAATTTTTGGAGAACTAATTATCTTAAATAACACATGAGATCAATTTTAAGAAAATATTTTTCAAATCACTCATTTTTCGCAAAACAAATAAAGTCTCAGTGTCCGATTCTTTTGGAATACCTCGGTCGCCACCTAGTGATCGTACTCGAATTCGTGACCACGTTTTTTAAGGAGCAAAACCATTCTCAAACATAGGTTGATCAAAATGCCTATCAATTTGATTTATATGCTATTCAATTCGGATTCTTCTCAACTTACGGAGTAAATTAAACTTAATCACTTTGAATCTACACAATCTTGGCGATTTTATCCGCACAAGCTTCTTTCTTTCGAATTACAAATCGCTCTTCCCAAAACTCACTTGCGTAAAATCTCACAGAGTCGGCCAAATGATTGAGGGATGAACTTGCATTTACGTTAGCTCAGCACCCAACGTGACACTTACTGGGAGATCGCCAAAGAAAAGTTCATGTTCGAGATCCGTCTTCGGCTTGACTCAAAAGTTTAAGCCAATGATTTATGAGCATGCCATTTGTCCGATCCGAGACTCTTCTAAGGAAGCTCGCTAAGTGCATTTCAACAAGATTAGCTTGGTGTTATGTGGATTGCTACTCCTTGTACACCGGCTTCCTTGTCATTTCGGAGCATATTTTCAGGTCAAAGAGGATCCAAATCCACTTTTCACAGCTACTAAAATGAAAAATAATCTCGACTGTTGAACAAGGAAATGAGTATGCTTGTGGGGCTAAAACTCCGCACTTAGTTTCCGACTGTCCGTGCTGAACAAGCAAACGTTGTTGTTGACGGGAATATAATTCAGCCCAAAATATTGAATGGGGGAGATCTATTAGTTTATTGAAAAGTATTTTCCAAAGTAAGATGTACAATAATACTGTTTACAGACTGTACAATACAACACCCGTTCAACGAATTTAAAACATGGCTTGTTTGGACATCTATATACATAGATAAATAACGAAATCCGAAAAATAAATTAACAAATGAACGTGCACAAGTGTAAACTGCTAGCTAGCAAGCCCCAACAATCAAGAAAAGAAACGTAAAGGAAAGAACTCGTGTGTTTCTCGATAATCGCTTCATTAGCGCGCTACAGATTGCTGGTACTGCAGCTGCGAAGTGAAGTTCTTCTAGCCAAGCGGACAGCTCGTACCCCCGCCGCCGGGGATGTTGGTGCAGCTCGAGGCGCTGGAGGACGACACGTTGCCCCTTGGAAGAGACTGGAAAACGAGTTCCTCTTCTGTCGAGAGTTGGCTCTTCTCAAGCAAGATTCTGGTTGCTTGTGAGAATTGGACATGAGGGGCAAAAAGAATCAGAATTGATGCAAAGATAATGACTGTGTTGAGAAGCCTCATGATGTATAATTTTGGATGGGACAATGATTCTCGATGCCATGATCTTGTGTTACTAAAACTTATTTATACTGATTATTATTCGATTGTGGTAGAATTTGATTTACTGATTGGTTTGGTTGAAAGATTTTGAAAGTTTGACTGCTACATTAAGATAATGCTCATGACCAAACTAAGAATTTGAGATTAAGTAAACGGGGTTGGAACATTGAAAGTTCGATACATAGATTTTGATTTTTGGGCTTTGTCCTATACGAAAGTTTGCGTGGACGCCTTAGCTTCTCTCTTAGTTTCTTGTACGAGAAATTTTCACGATTTGTCCAAGATCAATATCATATCAGTCGGCCATAGTTGGCGATGGACCTAAATTTTTTGAATCTTCGTTGATTCTGCCCGTCGCAGTTGCATCATCTTGAAGGCTGTGCAAAAATATACAAGCAGTCAGTATTTAGGAAAACGAAAATGTTTCTCTAACTTAATTCATTTTCCTCGAAACTAACGGAGCTCGCAGGATGTATTAGAAATTCTGTCAGTGGACTGAAGTACTGCTAAATGGGGTTCAAATGGGGATAGATTGGCTTTCGTGGATCTCAATAAGGTGGCAATCGAGCATATCTAAATATCAATACCAACATAGACATACTAAAGTCGGATTGTTGACGCAGTTTTGGAAGAACGTGCAAGAAAATTTCGAGGATAATTTCAACCGAATCTAGGGACAGGGGTCTCATATGTTTCACAATTCATGCAGCTATGCGAACTTCCACTGTAGAGAAAAAGAAGTCAAATCAATAGGAATTGGGCAAACGGGGCGTTCTACGAGTGCATAAACAGCCGGCACCGAGGGAGAACCACCTTCCCAAAGGTTGAAAGGGCAAGCGAGAGAGAGCCAAATTCGCATGTCTGAGTATCGACGAGCACCTAGAATTCTCTCAACAGAGATTCATATGGTCACCTAGCATCGGAACCAAAGGAAAGAACAGCAGGCCAATCGAGAAAAGCAATTACCAGAAAATCATGTACCATGAGGCTCGCTAAAACTATGCTTTAAGAAAAACCCCATAATACATGAGAAACCTTCGATCCGCAAGAGAGGAAGGAAACAAACAAGTGAACCCCCTCCTCAGAATGTTATTCATCTTTTTTTTCTAATGAAAGGACTACAACCTCAATCCAGATCTAACACCCAGTTGCTCCTTCCGAGTACATATATGTAACGGATAGCAGCCCAATAATTTTCAGGCGACTCCGTTTCATTCTTTTCCATTCCAATGACCATTTGGAGGCCGAAATGCCTTATAACCATTGACACCACATGCCAAATCTGAATAATCCGGAGCATAATATGGGTAACCATCATGCTCTGGATTCTTCATTCCCAGCATGGATAAATCAGATCTAGCCACATGCCACTGGTTCTGTATCAACCCATCCATCTGCCCATTTGCATGAGTTAGCGAACTAACCTGAGGAATAAATCCAGTCGTCGAGTCAAAACTTCCAGGAAAGGAGCCAAACGCCGGTTGAATCCCATTTTCACGATAGCTCCGCGATCGTTCAAAGCTGCTGCACGAGCTGGCAGTTGACTCCACATCCCCTGAAATCCCCAGATCATGGGGGAAAGAAAACTGACGATGTAATGGGAGGGACCTACTGTGGAGAGACTGGAAACCAGCATCTGATCTAGTGACCTTCCCAACAGCTTGCTCATCGTCCAGTAAGTCATTTATAATATCGAGGTGCGGAAATTCATCTGCCAGCAAACCTTGCGTTTGCCGCCCAGACGTACAGGCCTGGAAGTCAGTGAAGTGATCTCGTGATCTGCTTTGCGACGACCTGTAACACTCCATATTCTGAACATCACTCTGCAAAGGATGATCGCTCCGTATACTTTGACCATCCAGATTCTCCAACCATTGGGGTCCATTTGACAACACATCCCGATTCATTGGGCGAAAAGGGAAGCCTAACTTGGGTGCACCATAGTCCAAACTGTCAGTGCTAGGGTTCAAGAACGAAGATGCTAAGGTGGTTGACGGCATATATGCTGACACTTTTCCTACAGAGCTTGGCGAACATTGGTTTGTGAAAACAGCTGAAGTCGAAGCAGAGGAATTCCCGATTATAGCATTTCGATACGACAAAGGAACCTGGCTGGGGGATACTGAAGTAGACTCAGGAGCCAACCGGCCGACTGCACTCACAGAACGTGCTAGAAGTGGAGCTGTTTGGACAAGGGAAGCAGCAGGAGCATTTGGCCTAGTACCGGGTCCTAGTGGAGCACTAGAAGGCCTCGACATTCCAGGAACTGGCAGAATGGGTTTTTCAGTCGTTTTAGGAATTACATCCCGTTGAGTCTCAAACTTAGACAAAGTTGCTGTTTGGGACGAGATTGTTGGAAGTGGTATCTTATCATTCTCTTGCTTGCCATTCAAAGATGTCTTCCTCATTGATGAAGGATCCCCAAAAGGAATAATTTTCTGCGCCGGTTCCGACTGGGCATTGGAGATAGTATTTCTAGGAGGACTAGTATTTCTAGGACTGCTGGAAGAGGATTCTGCAGCAATTGACTTCTCTTTAGATGTCTTCTCTTCATCAACTTGCTTGATGCTTGATCCCCTCTGCAGGGAAACAGCTTCTCCCTGTTATATTCAAAAATCAAATGCCATCAGCTTAGATTCCACCGAAAATAAAACCGAAAAATTGTGATAAGTAATCCATGAAGATAAGAAGATTTCCCTGACATGGTATTGACTATAAGTATATCTCCCTGACAAACCTAACATTGAAAATTATAACATTTCAGCTCCAGCTGTATCTGTAAAATAGTTATCCAGCATTGCGCATGACATAAGATGGCTCTTTGACTCCAAAGAGAACTTCACATCACATACCTAATCTACATAATCTAATTTCCGTCAAATAAAATCTCTCCTACGGAAATGCAAGAAGTTGAAGAATGTTCGGTAGAACCAATACGAGCAGAAATCTAGGTTTGCTAATGTCATTTCTAAGCAAACACGTGCACAAATTTGGTCATGCTTTACTTTGTTTTACGATCTGAAAAACCATACAAGTTGGAACTCAGAGGCACGATTCAAGCACAGGATATGACACAATTTTGATGTGTCTCCCTGAGTCAGAAGAAAAGAAAGGTGAAACATCAAATCCGGATCCCAAACATAGAATAGAAGAAAATTCCGCTAAGAAGCATCTTTTATTTTCTCATCAAAGCTCCATTGAGAATACTCAATTCATGACTAGTCAGAAGAAATAATTATCTGACTTAATCGATATCATCAGTTGTATAAATGAAAAAATCCTGCAAAGAAAATGAAATTTACAATTCTTCACTTATGGTATTTAAGAGTATGTTGTTCCACATCAGCTCTTGAGGGCACTATATCCAGTACATAGTAACAACTGAAAATATGTTGCCATGTTGGTTAAAATTATCATGCAAATATGAGGTGGCAGCACAAGTCTCCTATCGATTGGAAACGAAGAGGACACACGTCAGTTATTCAATAAGCAGTAACTTTAAGAGAAACATAAGAAGGTAAATTTCCTTCAAATTACAAAGATCTTCAGGAGGCTATCTGACAACAAAATCCGAATATCCACATCACGATCTGAATCCCATTAAAGTTCTAAGTTTAACAGGGAAAAACGATGGTCAAAAGCCTTTCTCACTGCGAGATGTGCAAGTGTCAAGTGGACAATACCACCATGTGGTACAATCAAATCTATATAGAGAAGACAGAAGAATGTGACCTCAACCACCATGTCAACAAGAAGTTAGGTTCGAATGAAAGCATATTCTACTCACAATGGAATCCCAAAAAGTTGGATTATTACCAACTAAGGCACTATGTTAATAACGAGGACGGAAGACATAAAAATATGCTGCTTAGTCATGAAAGTGTACTTAATTCTCCAATATGCTTTTCTTAACAACTATCAGACAATATGATTTCACCAATTTTGAACAAACAATAAATGAATTCTTTATACTCTGGTTAAGTAAATCTCACCTTTTTAACCACATCAGGCTCAGACTGTCTTAATTGATACCGGAAGGAGAGAGCATCAGCCTCAACCTCAGTGTCAGCTACCTTGATACTCGGGATATTACAAGACTCTCCCATATCAACTGCAGGTTCAGCAGACTCATTCTCTGTTTTGTTGGTCCAAGAGCTCAAATCACGTGTTTCCTTACCTTTCTGACTCTTTCCCCTGTAGAAACACATGCTAATGTGCCTCAACGCCACGAGTTTCGAATTTAACATAAAACTAGTGTCGTTTAAATTTTACCTGCTAGGTGATCTTTGGTGTTTATGGTTCGATGAAAATGAGTTCCTCTTGTTTGGTCCACTAACTCCAACTGAGGGGACTGAATCAGTAGAACAAGTTGAGGAGCTATCATCCATCATAGATGGGCTTCTTTTCTCCACTATTCCATTCTGAACAGGAGATAGTCCACTAACCCCACTGCTACTGGCTTCTGTAGGAGGATGAACTTCAGAAGCATCGGTATCCCAATTAACAGGACTTGCATCTCTCTCATCTGAATCAGGTTGGATAACTTCACCGACACCGTCAACCAAATCTGATGTGTCTGAAACATCTTCCAGTACATCAGGCTTTCCAAGCACAGGGATTACATCCTCCGAGATGAAGACTTCTTTCTCATCAACAGTGTTTTCTTCTTCATGCTTGTCCTGGGCTGTGGCACTGTGTCTTTCGTCTCTCTCCTTATCTTTTGCTTTGCGATTAAGGCGCTTCTGCTTAGCCTACAGGCCAGAAAGTTGTGCCTTTCAGAAAGCAAGAGAAACTATAGAGAACAAAAGTGAACATGTATCCACAGATCGATATAGATGACAAATCAGCATCCCTCAAGTCCAATATAACCAGTCTTATAAACAATTCAGAGTCACTTGAAAGGCCATCTGAACAAGAAAGTATTTTATGATAATATAAAGTTACAGACCAATCACCATTGCCCGCGTAACATTTATGTGTGCATTTCATGACAGTGATAACAGGGTGTAACTGACCAATCACCATTGCTCGCGTACATCTTACTTTGGATTGATCAGTAACACCATGTGTCACTGCCACATGGTGTGGCCGTCGCATAAAATACCTCCTCCATCTAAACAAAAACTCAATCTCCAACCCAAAACAAAAGTTCCTCTTCATGAACTCTGCTATTGGAGGTCAAAAGTCCTGATAAGTATGTATGCAGCCAATATTGGTACAAAGTAATAGTAGATAAGAACATCAAACCTGCTTTTTCTTTGACTTCTTTTCCTTAAGATTAGCCCCACGTCTCGACTTCTGCTCACTTCCAGCCACCCATGCTTCTTCTTCTTCTCGAATGAGCTCTTCTTGCCGCTTCAGAGCAACAGCCTCTTGATAGGCAGCTTCAATTTTGTTACTACACGAGACAGTAATGCAACACAAAGAGCAAATGATACATACATTTTATGTCAAATATACTTAAAGACATCATAAGAATTCACACAAAAGTATACATTATCCATTTGACAAGATAAAAGCGCATTATAAGACAGATATGTGCTTGGAATAACCACCAAACCAAAGATCGTTATAAAACATTGATCTAAGTCCAGCTTGCAAAGCTGCAAAATTCCAATCCAATCACAAAGAAGCATTCTACGACCTTCGAAAATAAAATTTCTTATAGGTCCATCTCTGTGTGCTCCCAACAATAATGTCAGCAGTCCAGTAAGCTCGGAGACAATTTTTCCCATATTTGCAAGAAGAAGCTAACCTAATTGTCACGAGAAAAGAGTAGGAGGGGTATTTAACAAGCAAAGAAAAGAGTAGCTTCAGATAGGGACAAAATGATGGTGTTTTAACCATGGTAAGGAATCTGGACTGGCCCTCATCACCATGTATTTCCAGGTGAAGTTAAATATCTTTTAATAGATCCTTTGCCACGCTGGCTAAAGCCTCCACAGACATTGTCAATTATCCCTAGTGAACTCTACATGTGCCTCTCCCGATTCTCTTAGATACATATGTTACAACTTTAGCATCATTGTTATGTTAGCAAAAGTTGTCTCTCCCTGAAAGACCAAAACTAAGTCCGTTCACAGAAATATATCTGTTTCATGGCAAACAAGCCAGAAAGACAACTATAAGAAGAAAGAACCTGAAAATTCCTGCACAAGGAAATACCTGAAAATATGTGCAAGGACAAAAATCTCCACTGTTCTTCGACCCAATTCTGTCAACCGCCTTTCATCACGCTCAATGGAATCCTTATTGAAGTCCTCACCAGAATTGCCATCCTAAAGTTTTATTGGACAGTTGCAGAGCCATGACTTAGGTTGAAGACCCAAAAAAATTATGTATTTAATGAAATAGCACGAAACAATCAAACAGGAGAACAGGAAGGAAAAACATGAAGTTGATCATACACATGCTGATCTGCCCATAGTGCAAACTTTTAAATAGGAAAAACTTATAAGGCAAACCTATTATGTGCGAGTGTAAGGATTTCACACCACAAAATTTCGTCTGACAGCTTGACCAGTCTTCTGATCAAAACTTCCTAGTACAGAGTTCATCATACACATGCTGATCTGCCCATAGTGAAAACTTTTAAATAGGAAAAACTTATGGCAAACCTATTATGTGCAAGTGTAAGGATTTCACATCACTCAATTTCATCTGACAGCTTGACCAGTCTTCTGATCAAAACTTCCTACGCTCACCAAAATGACCAATGAAAATCCTAGCTTGAACTTCCCATACTAATAAAAGCAGCCTCTCATTTATAGAAGAGAGAGAAAAAATTCACATGTCTTATTCAAGTAAATGTTGCCTTCCTAACTGTCATGTCATAATAAGGACATGATGCAATTAGAAAAGCAAGGCAAGACATCAGGATGCATAAACCAACAAGATCCAACCAAGAGGCGGAAGTTAGAGAATGAGTCGCTCTGAATGAAAGCTATTCATGACTGGACCAACAACATCCAAAGAAAAGCACTTTGCCATACAAAATGCAGTTATGGTCCAATTAATAGAAAACTAAATGCTGCCATCTCATTCGCACTCTTAACATTCTGCAGCCATTCTGTGGTTCCCTATACCATATCAGCGTAACAAACTTGAGTAGACTTGACAGCTTACCTTTGTTCGATTTTGAGGACCCTTCTCATCTTTTGGAGGCAGAGGTTCCAAGGCGGCCCTTTCAAGCAGTAATAATACGTCATCCACCAAAACAAACATATCCTTATCCACCGAAACAATGGGAGCCGGCATTTCATCAGGATCCAATACTTTTGTCCTCCCTTTCTTACATTTGCTTTGACCTTCGAGAGCCTTCAAACCACTATACAAGGAATCCATAACCAAAGTCGAGGTAACTTCTTTTTCTATGAAAAAGTGTTTCACCACAACTTTGAGAATCACATCCATTTTCTCTTTTGACATACGGCATCTAGCATTTTGGTCAATTCCCAACCAGAAAGCACAGAAGCTGCAAAATCATGTATCTTCCCATTAAAATAGGCAAATAACCTCACAAAACAGATTTCAACATACAAACTACCATTAAATGAAGATTTGAATACTCAACAACGGCTCCAGCGAGTCCTCAACTGAACACTTCATAACTCTGAGAATAGTGATTAAAACAATATACTAGTTGAAAAATAGTACTAATAACAGCGTACCCTGACCATCTAGCCTTGTCCTCGATCAGCTTCCCAAGCTTGCCCCTCCTCTCTTCCACAAAACGTCGGCAGATTTGCTCTACATTAGTCAAGTACACACGAACAAGTTCTCTCCTGTATTGAGAATCCAGGCAACGGAATGGTCGATCTGCTTTCTCCCTGGTAATGATCAAGCAGGGTTAATCAGATGATAAAAGTGAGTGTTCGCTAGGCTAATTGAAGCTTAATCAGATGATGAAAATGAGTGTTCGCTGGGCAAATTGGAGCTCAATCAGTTAAAGGTAAAAGCAGGTTACGGAAGTTCGAAGAAAAAAAGCAGCAATCACTTCAAAATTAAGATAACAGCATCTTGATCTTCGTGACCAGCCAAACCATTGGATAGGAACATAAGGCAAAAGACTCTCACATGGAAATTGGAAGGTTTCTCAACTAATCACTCCTAAAGAATTTCTAAAAGCACGACTTTTCATGACATACACAATATCACCAAAGTACGATTTTTTTCTACCTTTCAAAGACAGGACTGACTGGGTATAGATGCATGAGTAAGTCCAACTAGCCAACAATGAATTTTAACTGAGAAGGATGAAATTATCATGTGAGAACTTCACAATGTGGATAAACTAACCAATTATCATGGTCCAACATGATAATTGGTTATGTGTGTGTCTTTATTTATATAAATTGGTTATGTATATACATTAAAAGATATTAAAAGAGAAAAGATAATAGAATCTTCAACTGCCAGAAAAACCATACACAAGTTAATCCAGACATCAATCCCTCATTAGCTTAAAAACTAGCCTAAAAATGATATGTATTGAGGAATTTTTAAATTTAGAAACCTTAAAAAAATTAAACTGCAGAGAGATTATACAGGGGAATCAAAAAGATACTAGTGAAAACAAAGCAAAATCAAATCGCGCTATATACTTCGCAGCAGAAATTGTAATATTAAAAAAACGATTAAAGTGCAATCAATTTCTAAGGGGGGTTCAGATGATTATGTTAATCCAGACATCAATCCCCCGTCAGCATAAAAACTAGCCTAAAAATGATATGTATGAAGGAATTTTTAAATTTAGAAACCTTAAAAAAACTAAACTACACAAAGATTATGCAGGGGATTCAACAGATCTTAGTGAAGACAAAGCAAAATCAAATCGCGCTATATACTTCACAGCAGAAGTTGTAATATTAAAAAAACAATGAAAGTGCAATCAATTTCTAAGGGAGGTTCACATGACCTGAATGTAAGAGACCATAACCAGACCACCCTCTTCCACAAAAATAAAAGGGACAAGGGGAGACAGAGAGAGAAACAGTAAGAAGCAGCTATGAACACTAGATCATCAACTCTATGACATTAAATCAACTGTTTTAAGTCCTTCATGTGACATAGGGAATGTCAACACGCATCTACTGATTATGACTTTCACACGCAAGTACAGACAGAACCAAACACTGGCACTTTAACTAGGACAGATAAACTCAATTCCAGCCCCACGACTACTAGTAAAAGTTCATAATTAGACAACTTGAAATTGATTATAAAACATTTCGGGGCTCCAAATAGATTCAGAATCAACCATAACTACATCTGTACAAGAAGAATTCCCTTCATGAAGAAGTAGCTTAATTTTGCAAAACAACATGACAACCACGCCACTTGGCACAATTTAAATGGTGTAGACATGATGACAATACTGATGAGTCACACACAACAAGGGAAGAAAATTCTGTTTTGAAAAGTGACTAAGATGAACCTATGCAGAAAAACCTCTTAAATGAAGAATAACATAAATGGAACCATTATATGAAACAGGAAAATGAAAATAAAGACCTTATGACTTGGACTTGAGCCTTTATGATAAGGGTGTCAGCATCAATAAACCCATCAAACACTTTCGACAATTCCATAAACTTTTTCCATCCCCAATCATGCTCCTTCTTCCAAAATCGATGTAATGTATCTGCAAAACTCGCAGCAAGCCAGTTATTGACCTTGGTAGGGTCAAAACTTCAGTAAATGCAACTAAATAAATGTAAATCAACCCACCTGAATATTTCGATTTCTTTGGATCTTTATTCACCACAGCAATTGTAAATTGTGCAAAATGACTCCATCCTGCACAAAGTAAAATTATTCTTATACAAAAAGAAATCTTGACCATACCATAATGAGATATACAAAACTACCATCAAATGTATTTAAAATTGGAAAAAGTGGTGAACCTGGAAGAAGTTTGTCATGATTGTGAACACAGAGAAACAAAGAGAGATGGTTGCAGACATCACAACCTTGGGGATATATTAAAATATACCTGCATCACACAGGCAAATTATTAAACAACCCAACCAGATCATTAAAACTTATCTGCCTTCATGAAGTTCTAGGAAATTATTTGGTAATACAACCAAATACATGCAGACTGAAATGCGATTCTCATCCTCCGAGACAATTTCAAACTTGTTCTGAATGTTCCAGTTCAAGTACACCTTTAAAAAAAAAAAATCAAGCAACTAGGAAAAAATTAATTATCCTTATAAAAGAGACTCGGATAATTCGAATCAAATTATACAACTTCATCTTCAAAGGAGACTAGTTAAAATGACTGCATGAAACAAAGGCCCTCATATCTTTCACATTACATACAGAACAAACTACTAGTTCACAGAAAAACATAAGGGCATGTGCGGATAGACTTTTACTTTTTGCTTTTCACCGATTCTAAATCTCATGTCGGACACAATTTGACTTTTTCTTAGCCCAAAGCACTTGAAACTTCCACAATAAAAAAATGTTGGCACTTCTTGACATTTGTATAATATGTTAGATTGAAGGGGGAAAGCACAATTCAACCAAAAAAAGGGGAAGAGGGAAAGAAGAGAAAGTGGGGTTGAAGCAAAAGGAAAAGGTTGCTTTTTGCTAGGTATAACCACATACTGCGTAAACCCACTCAACATTTGTGGATGCTAAGATAAAGCATTGGATGCAGAGAAAAGCATTTTAGAGGACGTAAGGAATTGGAAGGCTAAAAAGACAAGCAAATAACATAGGATACTCATCAACTGTTAAAACCGGGCATAGGTGATGAGAAAGAGTGAAATAAACAGTCCATATGATATGACAGGATATTTTACTTAAAAATACTTGTCTACAAGATATGGAAGAAAAGTTAAATGCAGTATATTCCTAGACACAACAATATTAATCATGATGAAGTAGGCAAACTAAGGATGTCAGGAACCATTCCTATCTTACAACATAAGGTAGATGGCATGACCAACATCTAGTTAATGTCATCACTAGCAATTAGTTTCCCAAAAGCCCTTGACTAATATTAGATAAAGAAACAATCTACTTCCTTCTCATTTCCCGAGAGAATACTAGCGTCATGTGATTGCAGAGAGTGACACTTGTCTGCGTGGAATTCCAACCCGCGGGGGCCCACACCCCATATTCGATTGATTCATGAACTAGGTATCCCTATCAGAGCTGGAAGGTTCTTACCCCACTTTCTGTATATCAGAAACGAAACAGTTCCCCAAGGGAGCAAGAAGACTGAATTTCACAATATGACGAAGACCAACATGGGCATTTGAAAGAAAGAATATCATGCCATCTAAGTAGAAGTGACTAGATTTTTACTACAACAGCTACAATCAAATTCTTCCAACTAATCGCGTAGGCATCACAGATCTTCTTCCTCCACTGCATTCCATTAAGTATCAAGTCTTCAGTAAAACCTAAGTCTTTTGTGACTCAATCTTTCCAATAGAATACAAAAAAAGCATCTCGTACAGAATTAGTTCAAGAAGACGAACACAATCACAGCCAACTTCCATCTACTATAAAGAGTCATACCATTTATAGCCGCCAGCGTCAAATACATCACTACGAAGTTCCCTTTTATTAATCTGTGAAAATTTGTCTATCGTCCATGTATGTTTTCCATATAACTCGGAAGGTTTTGGCCCTACAACAAAAAGAGAGAGAGAGAGAGAGAGTTCTTCAACAAAAGCAACCATAATACGTATAAGTACCTGAAACAAAGAGCAAGATGAGACTACATCCCCTAAGAAAAATGCCCGTCATCAGAATTAATGACATGTTCCATCATTAAAAAGATGTTGATAGACAAGGTAGAGAGAGGCAATCCTCAATCCGAGTGGAAGAGGGAAGAAGCTACAGCATTTATCTAGTAAAAATCATCAAAAGCTACGGACCAATTAGCCAAAACTTTTCAAATTTCTGGACTTATTGAGAAAAGAACTTTTCAGATTTATCTACATAAAAACTTCGCACCTTTTTTGGAAGTTAAAAGTTCTAATTTCCCAACAAAACAGGAAGAATGCGGTTGGAAGCATCAAGAATAATTATCTATCTTGGCATCGTATCCTATTTCAAGGAACTCCAGCTGCAATAATGCCTTCATAGAAAATGGGTATCTATGACTTCATAAAAAAAAATGGATTATCCTCTGCGCAGATCCACACAAAGATTCAACACAACGAATAAATCCAGTCATCGCAAAACTTGAACTGCATCAAAGAAGTCTATTCCAATGTTACAACCCCTTTACCACCCAGCATGCACTATTTTAAGCAGTCTTCTCATCAAGTATTGATTCAGTACATATGCAAATGATAGTGGGTAACTATGACTTCATAAAAAAAAAAGAAAAAAAAAGAATGGATTATCCTATGCGCAGATCCACACAAAAATTCAACACAACAAATAAATCCAGTCATGCACGCACTATTTTAAGCAGTCTTCTCATCAAGTATCGATTCAGTACATATGCAAATGATAGCTTTGGAAGATCTCAAAATCACGGGAAGCCAGGTAAAGACAACATTGAGTCAAAAGAATTAAAGCTGAAGAAGTAAGCACACCACCATCCTCGTCATCATCGTGGTCGTCAGGATCCCAGTATGGAGGCGAAGTCGATGGGGCTCCCTTTTCCACCTGCTCTGAAGATCGCCATTCCGCCAATGCTTCCCCAGATTGAGAGCTTTGAGCACTCAAAATCCCCTCCTCAAACCTTCCCACTCCAGACTCCTCCGTCGCAACGCCTGCCATTTCTCGCAATCAAACACTCCTCTTCCACACTGGCTCAACTCTTACTCCTAAAAAGAGAAATTTCAGTAATTAAACGAAAAGAGCGTTGAAAGTCAAAGCTTTGAAGCCACACTTTTACATTGCAGAAAATCATTTTCGCTATGCACACATATTCTTCCATATAAAAAATTAACTCCTGGAATAAGAAATCCAGTGTCTAACGAATTAGGCGCTGCAAATGTCAACCAAACCTTTTTGAGGATAGCCAATAGATAATGCCCGCAAGAGAGAAAATTTTGAAACCAAAAACAACAGTAACTTGATCCAACACATACTATCAGCCCAGATGACATCCATTTCCGGGCACACGCCAAAGGCAGCCGCAGAAACAACCTCCTTCCACGACTTAAATCCTCTCATTTCTGGGAAAACCCACGCGAACCCGTAAATCCAAACACTAGACACCCTAAACCTAACGGAAACGCCATTTCCACGATTCGACAGGTGCCCAGGAAAACCCTAAACAAAAAATCAGGCAGGAGAACGCCGAACAAGAATTGAAAATCGCCCGATTAACCCAAATTGCATGATGCCTAAAACCCGGAACGCGCCCAAACCAGCCGACCCCGAGAAACGCAGAGATCGACGGCCAAAACCGCCCTCGAAGCCCAATCCGAATCAGAATCACGGGCGGCACGCAGAGGTCGCGGCGGGGGGCGATTGAGGGAATCCATCCAAAACGGAACGAAATGGAAAAGAAGAAAAAAACAACCGAAGCGATTCTCGCGAACAGGGCCACGGCGGCGCAAGATTGAAGGGCTTGTAATACATACTAACCTTAGGCAAAAGACCCCGGGGTGGAGATTGGTGGGGGGCGGGGGGCTTTTGGGGGAGACGACGGCAATTTGGTGCTCGAGAGGTTTAAGTGAGAGAAAGAGAGGTCGTAGGAGCAGCGCAGGAAGAGAGAGAGAGAGAGAAGAGAGAGAAGACCGAAGGCGGAACCAGAAAGGAAAATTTTTATTCTCGGGGCCTCTTTTTTCTTAATTTCGTTATCCCTCTTTTTTGTTCCCCTCCTTTTAATTAATTAATCCGGTCCGGACGTTTTACTTCTTCCTCGTAAAATACAAATAAATAAAAAAAATTTGCATTGCGCTTCTGATTTTTTGAGACAACGTAAATATAAAAATGAGAAGAAAAAAAAAGGGAGAGAAAAGAACGAAGGACGAAATAAAATTGGACACCGCGTCGTAGACGACACAATGAATTCGATCGAATGGAGGTCAAATTGCTAAATTTATTTCAAATCAACCCTCATATTTTTTTATCAATTTTGTAAAAAAAGAAAAATGTCGAAAAGTGAAAATTTCGAGCGGGGAAAATTTGTGATAATCAGACAAAAGATGGCTTTATGTGATTAGTTTTTTCTTTTTTTTCATAGGGGCGGGTGATAAATGTGGGGGTGAGGAACGAGTGACGTTATTTATTTTTTTTTTTGGGTCATAAGAGAAGGAGGGATTCTCACTTTTGTGGGGCTGGGCTTGACCTAGGCTTGGGGAGATTGGGCCGTGCACTTCTTGGGGCCCACCAGCACTTCCTCCTTCGGTTCTTGGTTCCCCCATCCAATTAGGCTGCGTTTGGTCGTCGGGATTTCCGGTCGGGATAGGATTGGATAAGATAGGATAAGAAATCTAAGGATTTGGCCATATACTATCCATCATTTGGTGAACTACGAATTTAAAGTCGGATATTCTCATATCCTATCATATCCTGCATTTGGTAGAAACCGTATATCAATATAAATGATGTATATGCCCTATGTGATGCTATGAAATATTCCGATCTTATTACTATAAAAATAATGTTCTCATAGACAAAAAAAAAACCTTGAAAATGTACACATTTTATTAGATTTTCAACCTTTTTTGCAAAAAAAATAAATAAAATGAAAATAGAAACAAATGAGATAAGAAAGTTAGTTTTTATATGACGGATAAGAGAAATCTTATCCAACCTTATCCTACCCCCTCCCCTAGGATTTTTTTATCCGGGTTATATCCCCCCTATATCCGACATTATACTATCCGGGACACCTACCAAACACGGGATAGGATAAAACATATCCTATCCCGAGTTTTATACGGACGACCAAACGCAGCCTAGGGTTCGGGGTCGATTATCTCGACTCTTTGCTCCTTTTCATTTTTCACTTTGTATCCGTGCAAGAGAGAGGGGAACGACGGTGGCATCTCTCTAGGCTTATCCTCGATCGGATAATTTGTAATTTATATCTACATATTTGATTGCCCCGTGTGTCGAGATTTCAATGCTCGAATCCGTTTTGTCTTACGAATAACTTTACGTAAGTTACGGATAATTTTTAAGATATGCTCTCTTCCCCGCATAAAAGTATGCGGTTAAAGTTGATCCAAACCATCCTCCATTGGATAATTTCGTAGCTTATATAAACATATTTGAATCTCCCCCCGTGTATTGGGATTTCAATGCTTGAATCCGTTCTGTCTTACAAATAACCATATAGGAGTTACGGATATTTTCTAGATATGTTCTCTTTCCGCAAAAAAGTATGCTATTAAAGAACGACGAAAGAGCAATAATGTGAGCGCTTTGTTAAGAATTCTAGCTTGAGTAATCTTTTTGTCGGTTATTCCATAATAAGTGGTTATCATTCATTTGTCTTATAAAAGGATATTGACGCGGCTGAAATTCTAAGTTTGGGATCAAAAGTTGGATCGGATTGGCTTGATCATATGACAAGACATATCTATCTTTTTACTTTTGTTACTTAATGGAGTCTTGCGTGGTGTGATGGACATGTTTCAAAACATTCGCCTCGAATTTCGCTTTATTATCATGCCATTGTTAAAATTGTTCGATATGAGGATAATAAAGAAATTGGGATGATATAGCATTTGTTGATGATGAATATCGGAAAATTTAGAATTATGTACCTAACATGTAGATTTATTGTCGAGACATAAGCTAATTAATACTTCGATTTTTCATATCAATGCATATCAACTACAGATTTCTTACTAACTTCGGAGATATTTTCATAAGAGCATTTTTTTTTTCAATTCTATGACTTTCCCCACTTTCTATCAATTCAAGAACTTACTAAAATTACCGCAAAAAAAGGCAAGACTCTTAATAAACATTGGTGCAGAACACGTCGACTACGTTGGAGAGAAGAAGAAACAACTTATGAAACCCTTTTATGGAAGCAAGCATACCAAAGTCCATAATAAATTAACTTCAAAGATTTATTAGAGGGGTTGGTATTTAGTAGGCCCATCAAACTAATGGGTCAAGTCAAGTTTGGATTGAATCGAAAATGGTATAATTCAAATTGGCCATTTAATCCGCATTGACTCATTTTTCTACAATACAATTCTAACGACTAATGCCTAACTCGACTCACATTCGACCCATACCCGACTCAACGAGCATTCAAATTCCGATCAATTTTCTTCTTGAATTCCGATCAATTTTCTTTTTTAGTTTTAGTATGTTCAGTAATAAATCTCAAAATAGAAAATTTAAAAAATTTCTTTTTTTCTTGCCAAAAAAGAAAATTTTAAGTTTTTTTTTGTCGAAAATCTTGAGGTTTAATAGATGGAGAAATACTAAAATTAAAAAAGAAAAATATGAGCAACCCACGACCGCAACGTTCCTTCCGATCAACAAATTACAATGGCACCATTTGCAAAAACAATCCGATTCAACCACCGAACCAACGCCCATTAGCCTCTCAAACCTCCGCCCCGCCACCAACAACTTCCTATCCTGCAGCCTCTCCTCCTCTTGTCATTGCACCCTCCATAGGTGGGACACCGACAGCGGGTCCAAGTTGGTTGGTCAATAGCTCAAATGTCATCTTTGACGGAGTCGCAGCCTAATACCAAGATCCGCCACTTCAAGAATGTCGAATTGTACGTCAAGGCGGTAGCCCCGCAACCGCAGAATGAGGTGAGCGACTCCGATCCTATGGGCAACCGGAAGTTGAAGAGGCCCATGAAAGCTCGTTCTCGACATTGGCTTTATTAGGCTCCCTTCCAGCTTCTCGGACGCGGTCTTCAAAGTCCGGACCAACAACTCTCCCTTCTACACCGATTACACCATTTTCCTTCTCCTCATCCTCTTCCTCGGCCTCCTCTGGCACTCTCTCGCCCATTGCCTTCAATGTCATGATGGTCGCGCGGCACTTCCTCTACTTTTCCAACGATGAGCCTCTCTTCCTCGTCTTCGACGGGATGATCGATGAACACGTGGTCCTAATCGTGATGTCAATGCTGACGATTGTGTTCCCATTGCCGATGCGTGCGATGGTGAATATTCTCGTGACAATCTTGATCGATGCGGTGGTAGCCGGTGTTGCATGCGGCGCCGAGGAAGGCGAACGATCCGTCTCCAGTGAGACATGGGTTGATGATGAGCGTTGGACCTTTTTCTTTGCCAATTATCAAATGGGCTGATAATGAGTTTCTTTCCGACCCATTAAAACTCTTATTTAGTTAACCTTTTCCCTCTTAGACCCATTTAAACCAATTTATAAAATTTTAAACAATCCGACCCGTCTTGTTAAATATGAGTTAAAATATAAGTCAAAAACACATTTCGATAGCTTTGGTATTTAGTTTGAATTAGGTAGATTGTGTATAATCACATAATTTCTTCATATAAACTAACATTGACATGTTTGAAGTTTTCCAAAGGAAGTGCTCCGATCTTTTAATAGCGAACAAGACCAAGCTAGTGAAAGGAAAATGAAGCAACCCAAAAGCTTGTTTCATCGGGGAACAATGAAGATGATAACATCATATGTTTTAGTTGGATGCATTGGGCAAGGTATTTGTGTTTAGAGTGGAGTGGAGAATAGGTCCATAGAACGGACTAGGGGCACCGGCACAAGTCCCGAGCACATGGGGTCATTCTTAAGGAGGGAATTCAAATGAGTAGTGGCCGAGCCGTGCACAAGATGGAGCGGGGCGACTTTACCAAAGGCCAAGCGAAGCGTATTCTAAATGTATTGGGATGTGATGTGGTTCATACTCACCATCCACAAGAAAGAACGGAGGTCCGATGGCTTTCCCGACGGGAGTCACGAGGCAGCGCCCCCGAGACACCGTAGAACTTTTGTAGTTTGATCACATATTTTATTTGTAATTTGGGTTTGCGCCTATGAATAACTACTTATATATTTATATAAGATTTATCCTTGTTCTCACTTAAACTAGGGCTAAATCCAACGTAAGATTGCAATATCACACCTCACTCAATTATTTCCTAAAAATATTTCTAGCACCACTAATTATTTGAATACGTCATATAAAAAAAATGAACCAACCAAAGTATAATGTTAAGTACAATGAGAATTTCGATAAATCAAGTTTGTTCGCAAAGTAAATTGAAAATATAACAACATATTGATTTTTTTTCCTCTTTTATTCCCTACAAGAAAAACAACTCATCTTTTCTTTGGTACTCAAATGAACTTGGGTCCATTTCTGTTAGAAAAAACATCAAATCTCCAATTGATTGATTTTGATTTGTCCCAATCTTGTGGAAATTGTTGCTTATTGTTATTAGGATCACCACAATTCGAATAACTACAGTAATCAAATCCAATAGGCTTGACAAAATGCTTACCGAAGTGATTTCTATAATGTTGGATTGAAGGCCAACGCCTTAATCTCTCATTGACCTTTGGAAAAACATTCTTGATTTCACTTACCTCTTCGTAGCCAAGACCGGATTTGTTGTAGTACGGCATTTGTATGGAGAGGATGTGCTCTAATGTCTTTGAGCCGAGAGAAAATTTCTTGCAGATCTTTTGAACATCTTCCTTACGAAATTTATTCTCCATTTGTAGAATAGTCTTCTCTTCCTTAACAGAGGAATTCTCCATTTTCAACTCAACGACCCTTTTTCTCATTCATAAAATTTTGCTGTCTCAATCTAGAGACTTCCTTTTTTAATTCAAAGATCTTTTTCAAAGCTTTTTCATGTTCCACACATAATTCTTCAAAAGGATCTTCATCATCGAGAATAGGATCCGAGCAAAGCACTTCACCTTCTTTAGAATCATATTCAGCCATTAAACAAATATGTGCGAGTTCTTCATTATCGCTGTCTTCGCATTCGGCATCATGTCAAATCTATGCTTTTAGAGCCTTTTTGGACTTCTCATACTTGCCTTTATTTTTCTTTAGCAAATGACAATTTGGTTTGATGTGTCCCTTTTCCCGCATTCAAAACAAATCACATCCGTACCTTCTTCTCTCTCTCAGAAAGTCTTCTTTTGATCGCCTTGTTTGAATGGCTTTTTCCCTTTGAATTTTCTTCCCTTCTTGGCCATTTTTCTAAACTTCTTTACCATGCAAGCAAGCTCTTCATTGTCCTCTTCATCATCTTTAGAATCTGAAGCAAATCCATGTTAGATTTTAAAGCAATCGACATTTTACCTTTTGTATCCTTTTCTTTGTTGACTTGTTCTGTCTCGTACAACCGTAGAGTGCCAACAAGTTCATCGGTGGATAATGGTCTGATTGTTTGACATTCTTGAATGGATGATTTGATGTAGTTCCAATCATCCGTAAGTCCTTGAAGAATCTTGCAAGCCTGTATAGGTTCAGAAACAAGAGCACCTTGCCTTGCAAAATCACTTGTTAAAATTTGAAATTTGTCAATCATATTAGCAATGGACTCATCGGGCTTCATTTTGAAGGCTTCATAGTCACTTAGCGTAATGCTAAGATTTGTTTTTTTCACTCTGTCGGTTCCTTCAAATTTGACATGAAGTTTGTCCCATATCGCTTTTGCTGATTCTTGTTCTACAACACAATTATATAAAGGAGTGGATAGCACATAGAAGAGTGCATAAACAGCTTTGGAATCGAGTCATTATCTTTTTGCTCTTTTAGTATTCGATAGAGTAGGAGCATGAGCATTGTTCCCATTTCAAGAAGTTTCCGCAGTGGTAGGATTACTCCTTTAGTCACGACATCCCACATAAAATTTTCTAATGCCTTGAAGAACCACTTTATCTTATTGCACCAACGTTGTAATCCTTTCCATCGAAATAATGAGGCTTGTAGTTGAACTATGCATCACTTGATCCCGAAGAAATAGTGCTAGACATGATAGATCGTTAACTCAGAAGTAAACACACTCCAAAATATTGAGCAACCTATTCCGATACCAATTGTTGTATCTAGCAATATCACATAGAGGGGGGGTGAATAAGTGGTTTTAAACAATTTTGGCTGGAAAATGCGGAATTAAAAAAATCGAGTCAAAATGTACATAGAATCTGAATCCGAATATGTGTAGTTTATAATTTTGAACACAAGTATACAATTTCTGGGTATTCAGATTCAGAATATGAACACTATTATACAATATTCTATGAAACACAATGATAAGAGTTTAGAGATAGAGAATATTGCACACAATGATTATAGTGGTTTAGCTTAGATTAAGCATACGTCCACTCTCCTATGCCGACAAACGATTACCTGGATTCCACTAAATGAATCAATGGAGGTTTACAATAAGTGATGATACTCTCTTTGATAGATCACACAATCCTTTCTCAATCACTCTTACTAAGCCTCTCAACGATTGTCGTATAAAACTCACGAGGACAAGTATGAATCTAAATAACTCTATCACCTTGGAATTTATGATTCTAATCCTACACCATAGTAGCACCATAGATCTCCTTTTATACTCCTTCACCCCCAAACTAGCCGTTGGACAGGTCTTCAAAGGATTGCTCTTCAATCATTGATTGGATGCCATCAATCTTGATTGAACGAAACCGTATCTAGAGAGATTTAGTGACCGTTGTTACAAAATCTGAATCCTTCCGATTCGATCGCCCATACAACTAAATCTTCGGTTTTCATAAGTGGAGTTCTTCAAATATGGAAGTTTTCTTGTCCCATGGAAGGTAATTTCCAATCAAGGATATTCTATCAATCATGCTATAGAATAATCCTCTCAATCAAAGATTACAAACTTTCATAAATACTTTAGTGGTAACGGACATATGTCAGACGTGGGTCTTCAGAATCTGGAATCAATATATCTCATAGCTTTTGAGCAATCTTCAAAAGCAGACTTCAGAAGTAGAAACAGTTTTACGTATCTAAATACTTCATTGTGTCCGAATAGTCTTCATAAATGAAACCAGTCTTCATAATACATAATGTAAATGTAATAGCTTGAGCTCCATCTTCCGGTCCCTCCAAGCGTATTGGCGATTGCGGCTCTACCTCATTCTTTACCTATCCAAGGTCCTTCCAAGCTTATCGAACTTCCCGTTCTAGACTTGTTTACCTTTTACTTGGGTACCCCACACTTGTAAACACCTCTACGCTCAATGCCTTATTCACCATTGATAGATAGCTTATAACCTTCGGACGTTCTGTTAATGCACTATCCGCATAACGACCTGTGCTTCTTTTAGCTGATTCTACTCAACCAATAAGCACATTAGTAGTCTTTGATAATTTTGTCATCTTCAAAACATCATAAAAGACTTTCTCTAACTCGCTATAGGTATTGCTAGTGGATGGATGCTAGGTGTTGACCAACCGGTGATTTTACACCCATATTCATAGTAAGACCGCTCCCGATTTAGAGGTCGTGGAACATCTCAAGTGAGATGTTAAACTGAGCATGCATATGGATGGGGATTATTCTTCTCTCGTTAGAGGTTTGTGTAGCTTCTCTCTTATTATTAAGCTGATAGTATTGTCTTGGACTTGATAGTTGTCATGTGGCACTTGAATCAAATATTTCTATGACAACGTATGCCGAGGAGGCATGCAAAAGTGTTCCCATTGCATTCATCATAGGAAAGGTTCCAGATTGTAGTACCATAAACGTTTACAACGGAACCGTAAGATCGAAGTTGAGGGTTTATAGTTTTAGCAATGCCAAGCTCCTAGCTACGCCTTTGGGAAATTATGCAGCCGCCGATTGCAGGGCAAGTTTTTCCTTTTTTTCAAAGTAAGGAAGTGAATTGGAGGCCTATATATGCATGTTAACTCTCAAATAGTTGAAATGTCTTTTCTTCTTGAAATCTTTAATTTTCTTTAGAGGAAAATTTGGTTGATTGATGATATTTTAGATTTTAGTCTCATCTTTTAGCATGAAAATAATGGCAGGATGACATTCTAAAAATTGTATATTCTAGATCTTAACTTTATGACGTGTGTTAGGTCATCTTTTAAGTGCAGGTTTTGATCATTGCTTATCTTGCGAATGCTATTGCATTGACTCTCAAGCAATGTGCATTAGTTATTCCTATGAGGAACATCACGTGTTGTTGACACCTAATTTTGTCGCCCTTGTATTTTATTATTCCTCCGCAAAATAGAATAGGTCGATTCATGTAAATTCACCCATTGTGCTTTTAAAAAGAAAAAAAAAGAAAAAAAAGAGAAAAAAAAAAAAGAAAAAATGGAAAAAAAAAGAAAAAGAAAAAGCAAGAGGAAGGATATCAAATCGAGTCATTAAAAAAAAGGAAGAAGAAGAAGATGATGATGATGACACGGTTTAAAAAAGAGAGAGAGACTACACCAAGAATTTGCAAACGGAGAATATCCGAGAATATCTACCGTAGGGAATATCATCTACAACAGAGAATACATGAGAATATTATCTACATCATGAGATAATATCTATTGCAGAGAATTTTGAATATGGTAGCAGATGATATCTACTACAGAGGATAATATATGCAGCAGAGTCCATAGTTGCAATAGTGGTTGCAAGCACAAGTTGTAAATAAGCTAGGTTGGCTCCCGACAAGTCGAAGAGCCAAAAAGTAGTCGCCAAAAGAGTTTGAGGAAGCTGCAACGTAGAGAGGCTGAAAAGCCAAGGAGCAAAGCAAATGGGACAAAAAAGAATGATGACCGGAGAAAGATAGAGGCAAGTGGAAGTTGCAAGTTGAACCTCATCAGCTCTTAAAGGCTGATTTGGACGATTGTGTAAAGCAGAAAATCCAGCAGAGAATATCGGTTGCAACATGGATAAAGAGCAAGTTGCAAAGCCAAGTTACAAATCAAGTTGCTGCAAAAAATATATATATATCCGTGGTAGAGAAGAATGATTACCGAGGGTCAAGTTGGGGCAGAGAAGCAAGCTAGAGTAGAAGGATTTACAACAAAATATCTGCTGCAGAAGAAAATTGCAGAGCAAGTTGGCGTGAAGATTGATTGCCAAGTTCGGCTCAAGGACTAGAAAGGAAGAATGCTTGCAGCAGAGAATGTCCGCTTCAATAGTGGATAAGATTTTCAACGGAAGATAAGAACAAGTTGCGCTTGAATCATTCATTTCTTCCCCCCTTTGCGCTTGCTAGAGGAAGAAAACAAAAATGAAATGATGACTCAAGCAAATTACATAAGCAAGTGGTCGGGAGTTCAGCTTGTTCCCAAGAAGCTGCGAGCCAACCGATTGGCTACCGAGAGAGATGGAAGGGACTTGGAACAGGAGAATTTCGGCTGCAACCGAGGGGAAATGATGATTCACATAAGCAAGCAAGTTGGGACCGATGTTGAACCGACATGAAGCTCATGTGGATGGCTCTTGGAGCTAAATTGAGACAACTGTTTCAAAAAAATCTGCAAAGAATGAGCTGCTGATTTTTTTCAGTTGAAAGGACTAGCAACAGAAAATTTTGGCCAAAGACCGGATGCGTAACACCTTCAGCAGGCGAGCATGATATTCAATCACCGCCGGCAAGTTAGAGCTGATGTGGAGCTGAGGTGGGCGACTCTTATAGGCTGTTTTGGGCAACTGTTTAGAGGCAATCAATAGGGAATAGCTGCTATGCGAAAACAGCAGAAAATCTCGCCCGAGATAGAGAGGAGTAGAGGATTAGGAAGGTGTTGCCTCTTGTGGTGCAAGGGGGTTGAATTTCCCGAAGTGATGAGAACAAAAAAAAAACTGTTAGCTGGTGGAAGATATAAAAAGAGAGAAGGGACAGAACGTAAAAAAGGGTACTCTCTCTCTCACGTACTCTCTCTGCAACAAAAAGGAGAATGGCAATAAAAAAGGGAGAGGATGAGGGATAAAAAGGAGTGAACAAGGAGGACTCCTAGGCTCTAACATCAAGTTCATCACTGTTTTTTGAGGTTCCAACCTTTAATAGGTAACATATCTACTGTTGGGTTTTTGCTTTTGTTTCTCTTGCTACTCGAGTTCGCCGGGCCGAGATCCTTGGTTTCCTCGGTCCGGCGAATTCGAGCTCAAGTTGGCATTGTAATTCGAGCAAAAATGGAATTCGTTCATGTCATGTTATGGCTATATATTGTGCTGTTTTTGTTTTTGTTTTTTTGTTTTTATTTTCTCCCCCTTCTTTTCCTTGACCTTGGTTTGGTTTTGACCGATTGTGCTTTACCGCTGTAAAACCGTTGAATCCGAGTCATATGGCCGATGAACAGGGGTCTCCTATGTAGCTTACTTCATATTGCTTTTTCAATGAGTGCGCCTAACCATTTTCGTAACCGATCAATGTGCCGGAAACTACACGTTACCTAGTTTCATTAGGATCGAACACTTTTTCTATTCTAGTGCATACATGAAAGACTTTCCGATCGGAATGAAGCTTATCTACTTGTTTGACTCTAAACCCAGTTTTTCTCGAGCATGTCAAACTCGCATATTGGGGTGAACTTTCATTGGGATTTCATTTGATCCATCCTTCGCTACTTAGTTCAAATCATTCTGCGTGCATGGTAGTTTGTATCCGTGTTAGAGTTTACTGTTTGCGATACCCGAAGTTCGTGATTTGCGGTCATGAAAACACTCCTTGAGGCTGTTTTTATAGATTCTCTAAGTGCAAGTGTATGAGGAAAGACAAAAAAAAAATAATAATAAAAAAGGAAGGAACCCCCTTTGTTTATGACCCACGACGCTTTAAGATGATTCATATTAGACTTAGGGTTCCGTTATTTTGTTTGTGCCTTGCAAAAAAAAAATTTATTAGAAGATTTCGTGATCTAAAAATGACATAGAATCAGAAATACTTTTTTCTCTTTTTTGTATATGAAAGACCAAAGGGAAGTAAATAAGAAAGGCAAAAAAAAAAAAAAAGAGGGGAATCCGTTTTATACAAACTCATGTTTTTTTCTTTTATATAACGTAGAGTCAGATTTTTTTTTCTTATTTATAGAAGAAAAGTAAAAAAAGATATCGAAAAGGACAAAAAAAATTTGGAAGAACCAAACAAACTTTCCTTTTTTTCATTTCCGCCGAATTAGTTTCTTTTGTCATTATTTTGCAATGAGGGTCGATTGATGTGCATTCTTGTTTAGTTTGTTATATACCCGACCGCATTTCGTGTCCGATTATTCGAGTTTGCAATTGATCCGCGAGTTTACTTTTTTTTTTTTGTCAATGGATAGTCATTTTTTTAGGAATGCATGGTCACTTTAGGAATACCAATTGGTTAGGTACCGAAAGGGCGTTAGTTTAAAATAATTAGCGTAAGTAAGTCCCCAAACTTAGATGCTCTGGTTGCGTAGGAATTGAGATAATACTCCCGTATCTCGATTGGTTTCTAGTCGACCCCAAAGGCTAGTGGCGACTCTTAATGGTTTAGAATGTTAGTTCATAAATACGAATTCCAATGTCACGCGAGGTAAGATTTGGGAGAATTTGCACCTAAATGGATAGGTAATGCCTCTAAACCTAAACGATCCTCGAGAGGGGAAAGGGTAGGTCGTGACACGTGTTTAACCGTAGTGTATCAGAATTGTGCAAATGGTCCGCTTAGAGCGAGGTTGAGGTTTCGCCTAGGAGTGTTATAAATGCCATAATATGGGGAAATCACTCGGATGAACATCTTGATATCAATCATGTGATGGTTAACACATCGTCTGGTCAATACCCCGTGCATGAACTCCTTAAGGATGATGCATGGTGAGAAAATCATCTTTAGGTCGATAGATTTAGTCGGTATTATGGTTTGACTTTTCTGAATTGTAAGAATCTTTGTTTGCTGAAGGTTGAATGGAGAATTTATTAAAGACTTCCGAAAAGCAGTTGCTCTAACTAATGGAACCGGGGGACCTATAGCTACTGGTGGTATTGCCTGAGTTGCCTGCGATCACATTCATGACTGGGTGCTTGGAACTCCAGAGGTAATAGTGGTTTTTAACCTCATTCAGCTTATTAGTTTGGCTTGTTTTTTCTAAGCTCTAGTGATGTCACTTCTTAGGGGACTTGGGTTTGCATGGGGGTTTTCTCATATGGTTTGTATAACGTTCCAAATGGCCTTATCTTTTCCTGTTTGGTAACTTGTCGCAACAGAGGATGGACCATCGTGCAAGGTATAGAAAATTCTATCTTCATCATTCTCACTTTACACCGGCAAATTCTATCTCGGAATTGTTTTATCTCGCACTTCATCTCTTGGCATTGCAATATGGTATATCACTCCAATCTTTTCATCATAATCAATTTCTCGAAACTTAGCGGCGTACTTAGTCTCTTTCCACGGTCTTGATGTAGGTCTCCCGCTTGATGAGTTCTTGAGGAAGAAGATGGATTCAATAGTGGAAGAACTTATGAAACAACACTTGCTTAATGTTGCCTCCGTTGAACGCTCTCTTCGGAAGTGTACTAGTACATCTAAGAAGCGTAGAACTTGAAGCCCTCGCCACCACCAGTCCCCTTCCCAAAGGTTCCGTTTGTTTAATTTCACCGATATTTAAACACTACTTTTGTGCTTATTTTACCGGAAAGTATAAAATTTAGTTTTGGGTTGTCTTTATTTTGCACCTAACTACAAGAACTCGATTTAAGAAAGTGTGTTCATTATTTATTTGCTAGACCACCGATAACTAGTCAGGTCGACTTTGGGACATCACAAATTCCTTCACTTAAAGTACCGATGTTTTTGGACAAAAAAAAAAGTACCGATGTTCTTATTGGTGCCCACTCTTATCACTAAGGACCCAATCTACCCTCAAACCACGCATATACTAATGGCAGTTTAACTCTAATGCCATTTATTATGATTCGGCTTGGTTCACATGTGTTCGTAGGGGTCACACATCTTTTAACCTATGCATGTAGTCTAACATGATGTATGTAGATAAGGTGGCTCGAATGTATTGTTAGGCAATCCCCCAATTGTCACTAGAGCAAATAACCACCGGAGGATTGCCCTAGTGGCAACTCTTCTCATTTTGGAAAAGAGAGGTGGGGGGTTCAAATCCCCATCTTCGAAGAGAGGGGGGAGGAAGTGGGTGAGGAGGGAGCAGAGTTTCACAACCCACATATGGCACATAATGCATACAGTATGCCTTGAATATCTTGTATAACTGGCGACAAATATGGCTTTCTCATATGAGAGAGAGAGAGAGAGAGAGAGAGAGAGAGAGAGAGAGAGAGAGAGAGAGAGAGAGAGTCGCCAAAACGTGGTGGCGAGGCAATTTCATGGCTACAACATAACATGGCTTACCACATAAGTAGGATAGTATTTGGGATTCTTGATAAGAATGAGACCGTCCAAATCTTTCCCATATGGTTTTTTTTTTTGGTAAATTAATGAACAAAATCGTAATGTATATATTTCCCATATGGTTGAATCCTACACATTCAACTAAATTAGATATAACACAGTTGAAATAGTTAAAAAGAAAGAAATGTCTTGATTGGACATATAATCATTGAAAAGCACACGACGTTCACCCAAATGAGCCGTGTGGGTAGAAACTTTTACGTAAGATTAAAGTCTTACAAAGCATCAATCAATTTAGAGTGCAGGGGCATGCGCACGAAACAACACACTAGGACATCGAGAGTTTGTGAAAGTAAAACATGCTAGCCAATATCGGTAAAATTGATGGATGCTTTTTAGCAAAACATGCTAGCCAATATAGTCAATTGCAGCTCAAAAGTTTCAATCACAATGCCCGATAACTCCATACAAAGTGCTCAAAAGTCAAGTACTTTGTACTCAAATATTTAAGATATTAGAGAAAGAGGCGATACGTATGATATTAATTGAGGAAAAAAAAGGTCACTTAGCGGTTGTTTGGCATAATTTTCCAGCAGTGGTTCAACTTCGAAACAGGGCGGTGCAGCTCTTATAAGGTGTTTACCAAGCGAGTTGCCACTGCAGTAGCCTTTAATCCACTCAACTTTTTAAGTGTTGCGGTTTGAAAATACGTATTTCCAAAGACATAAGTCGCGCATTTCACAACATAGTTACAGTTTAACCACCCTTGCACTTGACAGGGACTTTTAGAACTCCGGGAAAGACTAAAGCGGTTTTGTGGAATCTAGTGCTCACCGTCCTCGTTTGAAAAAAAAAATACCTATTGGCCATTGTTTTGACAAAGAAACAACACTCTTTGATAGTATAATTGCCATTGAGCTATTGAATTGACTACAAGAATTCCAAAAACCCATCTTTAATATCCTCTCTGCCAAAATTATGAAATAATTCTCAAATGTTGGCGAAGCATATCATTTGAACTTATAAATTGCCGAAGTTCGAATGCTATCCATCCGAATATATGAACAAAGTTTTCCAAACGAAAGAAAACTCAAGCTCAAAAGTTATTGTTTACACCTAAATCTTGAAGCATGTAGGAACGATTTCATCATCCCCATGAGAGTTGCAAGTTTCATTTGTAAATCCTTGGACTTTCAATTCTTAAATAGCCAAAGAATTGGCATTCCTAAACGGCTTTCATTCTACCCATAAATACAGTAAACTCTTCCCGATCGAAATGTTTATACAAACTACAAGTTATTTTCTTCAATGTTTACTTATTATGATGATAATCATTGCCCGTGCCATAAGTTCCAGGCGTAATTGAATATAATTATTATTAGATTATGTCTATTTGATAAATAGGCGATGCAACGGTCGCCCATTCGCGATGAGACGACCTCATAAGAGGGAAAACTATTAAAGAAGTCATAAATGTATTGCAATTGTGCCTATTCAGTTTTAAATTCTTTTTTTTTTGTGAATTAAGTCTTAAACCTTTTGCATTTGCGCAAATTCAGTTCGTTATACCAATTTTGGCTGCAAATCGTTGACTTGAACAATTTTTAATAATATTTAATATTTTTTTAATTTTTTATTGGTTCTTTTTCTTTCTTTCTTTCTTTTCTTCCTTTCCTTCTTTTTCCAGTCAATCAATGAGGTTTGATGATCGGCCAAAGTTGAGGGGCAATAAGGTCGACCTCGTTGACCTCCCGTGAAGCTTGTCTTCATTGGCCACTAGCCGTGGCGAGCCTTACCCAGATTTGGTGTCTCCCCACGGCGGCGATATCAAGTCTTGCTTAGCCATGGCGAGGCTAGTCTCTCCCTATGTAGCACGCACAGACACCGACATGCAGCACACGACATGACATTACGCGCTTTATTTTTTTTTTTTTAAAGAGAATTCCAATAGATTGGGATACGTTGTATATTAAATGCGTATTTGAAAATATACATTATAAATTATCATGTACATATAAAAATTCAACGACGAGTTTCTTCTTTTTCTTATGTGAGGGATTCATGATTAGGTTCTTTGTGGGCTGGCTTGGTACGTTAATTTTGGGGTGATTTGGTATATGATTTAAGTATACTGTTTTTGATAGATTTACATTTTGAGCTGTAATTTATTAAAAATACTTAAAAATGCCCTCTACGTGTCGAAATGAAGTGTTGGGATGTTGAACTCGTGTGTCGCTGGTATGAGTAGAGCGCTAACCATGTATTGGTCGTATGTCGAAGAGTGTCCGACACGACATGAAAGCCCTTGGAGAGTGTCGGTGCTTCCTAAGTCTTGCCCTACAACAAAGAGGCTTGACCTCGCCCTCGTCGCCCCTCACCTCCGGTCGATCGCTGGACCTTGGCAATTGGCAAGAGGAAAAAGGAAGGGAAGAAGAAAAAAAGAAATCATAAAAGGAAAAAGCAAATAATAAAATATTACCTAAAATTGTCTATATCGGTGCCGGCGGCGCCATATAGGATGATTGGCCTACCGCGTTAGTGATTTCCGGTTAGAATTAATTAGATGGACTGAATTAACATAATACAAAGGATTTAGGACTAAATTGGCCAAAAAAAAGTTTATAGCTGAATTGGCACAATCGTAATAGGTTTAAGATTTTTTTTTATAGTTCTGCCCCTCCGGATACGCAGAATGAACTTAAAACATGGACATTCCCACGGATTATCGTGGCTTAGAACCACATTTCTCACACCGCTTTCGCTCCATGTCCACATGCAATACGAACAAAAGTGCGGCATCTCAAGCAAGCAAGCGATCACCTTTGCCACAAAGTCCAAATCTCTCTGCAAACCGCCATTGTACATTCGTACTCGCATTAAAGGTTCAAGGGTGGAATGCATCGAGATGAACCTTCCAAGCTGAAACTTCACTTGGCAAATACCGGAAGAAAAGAAAAAACATGTACACAGGCTGGTCGTATTGAATCTTATAACCCAAGATCATTCACCATTTTCTGATAACTACACTAGATACTAATCAATTTAAAACTATATTGTAAAGAGTCAATAGCACAAATCAGATAATTACGGAAGCATGAAAGAAAGTGGTGGCAAAAGAGAAGCCAAAGATGTCACCAAAGTGAATCGTTATCTAATAAGGGGAATGTACCCAATTAAGAAGAAACAAGAATCACAAAAAAATATGCGCTAGATAGAGCTCAAGGGCGATTGCAGCAATTTTATATTATTTCACCGATGAAGTCAAAACCATAATACTAGAGAATGTTCATTATCAAGTGTTCTGTTGAAAATAGTCGTACCTGGATTGATTGATGTGTAGATGCTTGGGATATGAAAGGAACCAGCATTAGTTTAACTCCATCTACTTGAACAAAAGTTGATATGACCAGAGGTTTCTTAAGCAATGTTGAAAGGCAGTTCATTGTAGTAGGAATGCCTCGAATAGGGTGGGAAAGGATTCCTAAGCTGCAAAGCCAATTCAAGATCAAGACCCATGTATTTGAAAGATAAAGAAAATCTTTGAATGATAAAAAACACACCGTAACGAATAGCATCATATCAACATTTTCAATCAATAAATTCTTCATGCTCAAACCACCGACACTTTCATCTATGATGGTGAATCATCTTTTTCCCGATATCTTCAATGTCGGTGGAGCAAAATTATATATGTACCTCGATGTGGGACAACAACTTCAACATCCCCTCTCCTGTGCAAGCCGAATTACGAGTAACACGGGAAATTTAGCTAATGGGGATGGATGCACCTTTGCGAAAGGAACTATACTAACTCTGATACCATGTTATAAAATCTAACCTAGAAGCTTAAATTGATAGGTGAAGGGAGACCACATGAATATAAAGAGCATATAGGACCCGTTGTCAAGCGATGTGGAACAACAACTACAACACATAAGACCCATTGTCAGGCAATGTAGGACAACTTCTTCAAGACATTCCGGAGCAATATGAAGAATCAATCAACATAAAGAGATTTTGAAGCAGAGGAAGTGATAACAGGAAAGCTTTTTGAAAAGATTGACTGAAATTGATAAAATTGACTCGTAAAGATTACATAGGGGGACGTCCTTTATATAGATATGACTCCTTTTGGAACTAAGATAACATAAAACGATATAATATAAATCAAATCTAATCAAATCAAAATAGAAATCAAATCAAATATTGCGATCGGATATATCGCAATGTTGCCTAAAATCGAAAAATTGCCCAAAAACCTATCGAAATAACTCTGAAACATGAAAATATGACATCAATCATAGTAACATTGTGGGTATTGATCAGCGGCCCGTCTCCATGCGACCAACCAAATTTGAGCACAATCCGAGCTTGCCCGCCCCAAGTGCGAATTAGCGGTGGAATCGCCTTGATTTCCGGCGATCACGTTTTTTCAAGAAATCACGCGCCAGCTGTTCTACATCAGATTTGGATTCCATAAACCAAGATCTTGCCGAATTGGAAACATTTAAGTTCATCATTCGATGCCATGCACTTTTAGGAGAGCAAGTACATGGAATTTTAGTATGTGATTCAATAGTTGGTTGGCCGTTTTCTTGTTTTGAAGGAGATGACCAGAGGGAATTTGTAGGAAATGCTTCACCAAGACATGATAGACGAGAATGACTTTTTCATTCTAAGCTAGTGTATATAGGCTTGTATATCTTTGCCATAATGACTTTTTTTTTTTATCTTTCGTGTAATTGCAACTTGCGTTATGGTTTTCAACCTTGGTTAAATGTGCCTAAAAGTATTAGGTCTCTTGTGTAGTCTCTTTATTGTTTTATGACATTGAACAAAATTAATAATATTTTCCTGTGAAGTTGTGAATTACGTAGGTGTGGATTTTAGTGTTAATTAAATGCTTGTATATTTGAACATTGTAACCATGTAGAATGTGGTTTTGTGGAAATTGTCTTAAGAAAGAGTTCATGTAAGGGTTAGTGTTGGTATGGAATCCGTTGATTATGTCAAGTGCATATGCAAACTCTTGTTTCCTAGTTGTTAAAATTGGCAGTTAATTTGCTAGCACACACTCTTTTTTCTTAATGGGATATGTGCATCGGAAATTCTAAAACTTGTGATGAAAGTGCAATTGAGTTTTAAAACTTGCAAAAAGTGTAATCAAGTTCAAAAACTTATCAAATTGATGCAATTGAGTCCTTCCGTTAAGTTCGTCCAACTTGACCGACAGAAAATGCTGAACCTTACTTTTTTTTTAATATTTTCTCTCTCCTATGTGGCAAGGACATAGCTAAAACACGAAATTTAAGGCTAAAACGATGTCGTTTTGGTCCAATACGATATCTAATTTTATACTTAATTAAAATTTAGAAAATGCTAGAAATTAAAAATATCAAAAAGAAGAAGAAGCTAGAACCAGTTGCTACTAACGGAGATCGTAACTATAACAATCCTAAGGTAGCAAAATTCCTTATTTGGTAAGTTCTGACCCGCACGAAAGGAGCAACAATCCGGGTAATATCTTGGAGAGAAACTCAATAAAATAGATATGTACGTGAATAAATGCACTAAGAGACCCTATTAAGCTTTACTATTACTTGGGATTGGCGGGCATCCATTCTTTCTACAATAAAAGACTCCATGTTTTGTTGTAGAGTTGAAAGATTGATGCTAGTGTATCTAGAGAATTAGGGTCTATTTGGCAACTATTATCATTCTCCGATTATGTTCTTAAAAAAAAAAAGGGATGAAAACATATTTGATAATGATACTGATTCTGATTTTGTTCTTAGGAATAGTTTTAGAGCAAAAATAAGAATAACAAAAAGTTGATTCTGGAAAAAATAATCACTTTTGAAAATAATAAAAAAGAAAAAGGTTTCGATTTTTTTTAATAAGATTAAGTCGACGTGGACTTCCGAACTTTAAAAAAAAAATAGATTTGAAAATTTACCAACAACTAATTTTTTTTAGATACAATTTTTAAAATTAAATTTAAAAATAAGCTTTAAAATTTAATAAAAATTTCAAAATTTTAAAAAAGGGGTCCAATAAAAAAATAAAAAAATTAAAAATGGGGGGAAATTTTAAAATTAAAAATTTTAAAAAATTAAAACAAAAAAATTAATTTTTTTAGAAAAGATCAAAAATTTAAAAAAAAAAAATTCTTGCCACCTTGTTATTCTCCGAAACCGAAAATTTGTGTAGTTCAAAATGCGTTTATGTCCGAAAATTGTAATTTTGTACATTTATCAAATGCATTTTGATTATCTAAAAATTATCTCGGGAACATAATTAGAAAATATGATTCTAATCAAAATTACTTTTTTGGATAAGAATCGTTGTCAAACAGGCCCTTAGCCTATAGGATATAATTTGAGATGCCATTGTTTATGGTATAGAAGTTCCTATAAAAATGGGAAATGCCCTACTTATGAGTGTGGATTAAACTATTATTTTATGTAATAAGAATTTAATGAGGCTTCCCTACTCAACTTATCCCATAATGTACATGTTCGGTCAATTATTCTAGCTACTCCCTTACTACTGTCTTTTGAATATGTCTATTTGGCGATGGTGAGGTAATGGTAGACGTGGTTCCGGGCCCGAGCCGGATCTAGGTGAGGGTCGTTGGCCCTCCTTCGGCCCTGGCCAAGGGCTGCAATTGGGAGGGGGCCATGAGGTCCTCACTTGCTATCGGCGAGGGCCGCCAATCTCTAGCCAGGCTCGACGACCCTTGTTAACCATTCCCTCACCATCGCCAGCTCATCTCGACCGTGGGTTTTAGCTTCTTCTTTTTTGAGCATATGTTTTTAGTTAATCTAAGTAAAATTTATATTATAAATCCTATTTGGACCAAAACGATGCCCTTTTATCCATATCATCTTCACGTACGAGAAAGAAAATATTAAAGAAAAAATCATGTGAGCGATTTATGTTAGCCAAGTTAGATGGAGTTAATGAAAGAACTCGATCGTATCAATTTAACAAGTTTTAAAACTTAATTGTACTTTTACAAGTTCTAAGACTTCGTGACCATTTTTAGTACTTCCATTGAACATATCCCTTTCTTAATTAATGTATGCTTTCCTTTTGTGTTTTGGTTCAATTTGTTGATGTTAAAGTACGAAAAAAAGGGACATTTATTTTTTCAATTTTTTTCCAGTTGATATCCTTTATTCTATTTTGATCAATAACTTTTTCCTATTAAAATACATATGTATAAAAAGATTTGAAAATTTCCAATTTTATCGCCTCAATTCACCAAATAAAAGATGGGATACAACAAAATTCATGTATCTCAAATGATATTCTACAATCTTATTCAAATTAAAAATCCAGACTACCAAGCGCGTCCTTAAGGTTTCGTGGGAATTCTAAAATATTCCTCGAATACATATATTCTAGAATATTCTTGTAATATCAGTAGATGGTAAATGAGAGCATTGTATCTAATAGGCGTCTCCACCTCTTTTAATTGTCCACAAAACAAATTGGGTCACATCACCATCTGCAGCTCTTGCCCGAAAAAATAATGAGCCGTGAAGTAGGGTCCCCATCTCCTTACGCGCCCCCACTAGCAGTTTGCCGATCAACTTAGTCTCTAGTTCGAAAACCGCATGCTTGCTCTTCTTCTCGAAGGAGCTCTTCTTGCCGCTTCAGAGCAACAGCCTCTTGATAGGCAACTTCAATTTTGTTACTACACGAGACAGTAATGCAACACAAAGAGCAAATGATACATACATTTTATGTCAAATATACTTAAGACATCATAAGAATTTACACAAAACTATACATAATCCACTTGACAAGATAAAAGCGCATTAGAAGACAGATATGTGAATGCAATAACCACCAAACCAAAGATCTTTATAAAACATTGATCTAAGTCCAGCTTGCAAAGCTGCAAATTCCAATCCAATCACAAAGAAGCATTCTACGACCTTCGAAAATAAAATTTCTTATAGGTCAATCTCTGTGTGCTCCCAACAATAATGTCAGCAGTCCAAGAAGCTCGGAGACAATTTTTCCCACATTTGCAAGAAGAAGCTATGCAGCCAATATTGGTACAAAATAATAGTAGCTAAGAACATCAAACCTGCTTTTTCTTCGACTTCTTTTCCTTAAGATTAGCCCCACGTCTCGACTTCTGCTCGCTTCCAGCCACCCATGCTTGTTCTTCTCGAATGAGCTCTTCCTGCCGCTTCAGAGCAACAGCCTCTTGATAGGCAACTTCAATTTTGTTACTACACGAGACAGTAATGCAACACAAAGAGCAAATGATACATACATTTTATGTCAAATGTACTTAAAGACATCATAAGAATTTACACAAAAGTATACATAATCCACTTGACAAGATAAAAGCGCATTATAAGACAGATATGTGATTGGAATAACCACCAAACCAAAGATCGTTATAAAACATTGATCTAAGTCCAACTTGCAAAGCTGCAAATTCCAATCCAATCACAAAGAAGCATTCTACGACCTTCGAAAATAAAATTTCTTATAGGTCAATCTCTGTGTGCTCCCAACAATAATGTCAGAGTCCAAAGAAGCTCGGAGACAATTTTTCCCATACTTGCAAGAAGAAGCTAACCTAATCGTCGCGAGAAACGAGTAGGAGGGGTATTTAACAAGCAAAGAAAAGAGTAGCTTCAGATAGGGACAAAATGATGGTGTTTTAACCATGGTAAGGAATCCGGGTCGGCCCTCATCACCATGTATTTCCAGGTGAAGTTAAATATCTTTTAATAGATCCTTTGCCACGCTGGCTAAAGCCTCCACAGACATTGTCAATTATCCCTAGTGAACTCTACATGTGCTTCTCCCTATTCTCTTAGATACATATGTCACAACTTTAGCATCATTGTTATATTTTTTTTTTCATAGGGGTCGGTGATAAATGTGGGGGTGAGGAAGGAGTGACCTTATTTTATTTTATTATTTTTATTATTATTATTATTATTTGGGTCATAAGAGAAGGAGGGATTCTCACTTTTGTAGGGCTGGGCTTGACCTGGGCTTGGGGAGATTGGGCTGTGCACTTCGTGGGGCCCACCAGCACTTCCTCCTTCGGTTCTTGGTTCCCCCACCCAATTAGGGTTCGGGGTCGATTCTCGAGGCTCTTCGCTCCTTTCCATTTTTTACTTTGTATCCGTGCAAGAGAGAGGGGAACAATGCCATCTCTCTAAGCTTATCCTCAAATGGATAATTTGTAATTTATATCGACATATTTGAATACCCCGTGTGTCGGGATTTCAATGCTCGAATCCGTTACGTCTTACGAATAACCTTACAGGAGTTACGGATAATTTTTAAGATATGCTCTCTTCCCCACATAAAAGTATGCGGTTAAAGTTTATCCCAACCATCCTCCATTGGATAATTTCGTAGCTTATATAAACATATTTGAATCTCCCCCCGTGTATCGGGATTTCAATGCTTGAATCCATTCTGTCTTACAAATAACCTTACAGGAGTTACGGATATTTTCTAGATATGTTCTCTTTCCGCATAAAAGTATGCTATTAAAGAACGACGAAAGAGCAATAATGTGAGCGCTTTGTTAAGAATTCTAGCTTGAGTAATCTTTTTGTCGGTTATTCCATAATAAGTGGTTATCATTCATTTGTCTTATAAAAGGATATTGACGCAGCTGAAATTCCAAGTTTGGGATCAAAAGTTGGATCGGATTGGCTTGATCATATGACGAGACATATCTATCTTTTTACTTTTGTTACTTAATGGAGTCTTGTGTGGTGTGATGGACATATTTCAAAACATTCGCCTCGAATTTCGCTTTATTATCATGCCATTGTTAAAATTGTTCGATATGAGGATGATAAAGAAATTGGGATGATATAGCATTTGTTGATGATGAATATCGGAAAATTTAGAATTATGTACCTAACATGTAGATTTATTGTTGAGACATAAGCTAATTAATACTTCGATTTTTCATATCAATGCATATCAACTACGGATTTCTTACTAACTTCGGAGATATTTTCATAAGAGCATTTTTTTTTTCAATTCTATGACTTTCCCCACTTTCTATCAATTCAAGAACTTACTAAAATTACAGCAAAAAAAGGCAAGACTCTTAATAAACATTGGTGCAAAACACGTCGACTACGTTGGAGAGAAGAAGAAACAACTTATGAAACCCTTTTATGGAAGCAAGCATGTCAAAGTCCATAATAAATTAACTTCAAAGATTTATTAGAGGGGTTGGTATTTAGTAGGCCCATCAAACTAATGGGTCAAGTCAAGCTTGGATTGAATCGAAAATGGTATAATTCAAATTGGCCATTTAATCTGCATTGATCCATTTTTCTACAATACAATTCTAACGACTAATGCCTAACTCGACTCACATTCGACTCATACCCGACTCAACCAGCATTCAAATTCTGATCAATTTTCTTCTTGAATTCTTATCAATTTTATTTTTTAGTTTTAGTATGTTCAGTAATAAATCTCAAAATAGAAAATTTAAAAATTTTCTTTTTTTCTTGCCAAAAAAGAGAATTTTAAGTTTTTTTTTTGTTGAAAATCTTGAGGTTTAATAGATGGAGAAATACTAAAATTAAAAAAGAAAAATACGAGCAACCCACGACTACAACGTTGCTTCCGGTCAACACATTACAATGGCATCATTTGCAAAAGCAATCCGATTCAACCACTAAACCAACGGCTATTAGCCTTTCAAACCTCCGCCCCACCACCAACAACTTCCTATTAGGCCACCTCTCCTCCTCTTGTCATTGCACCCTCCACGGGTGGGACACCGGCAGTGGGTCCAAGTTGGTTGGTCATTAGCTCAAATGTCATCTTTGACGGAGTCGCAGCTTAATACCAAGATTTGCCACTTCAAGAATGTCGAATTGTACGTCAAAGCGGCAGCCCGAGAACCGGAGAATGAGGTGAGCAACTCCGATCCTGTGGGCAGCCGGAAGTTGAAGAGGCTCATGAAAGCTCGTTCTCGACATTGGCTCTGTTAGGCTCCCTTCCAGCTTCTCAAACGCGGTCTTCAAAGTTCGGACCAACAACTCCTCCTACTACATCGATTACACCATTTTCCTTCTCCTCATCCTCTTCCTCGGCCTCCTCTGGCACTCTCTCTCCCATTGCCTTCATTTGTCATGATGGCCGCGCGGCACTTCCTCTACTTTTCCAACGACGAGCCTCTCTTCCTCATCTTCGACGGGATGATCGATGAACACGTGGTCCTAATCGTGATGTCAATGCTGACGATTGTGTTCCCACTGCTAACGCATGCGATGGTGAACATCCTGGTGACAATCTTGATCGATGCGGTGGTAGGCGGTGTTGCATGCGGCGCCGAGGAAGGCGAACAATCCGTCTCCAGTGAGACATGGGTTGATGATGAGCGTTGGACCTTTTTCTTTGCCAATTATCAAATGGGCTGATAATGAGTTTCTTTCGACTTCGTTAAAACTCTTATTTAGTTAAGCTTTTCCCTCTTAGACCCATTTAAACCAATATATAAAATTTTAAGCAATCCGACCCGTCTTGTTAAATATGAGTTAAAATATAAGTCAAAAACACATTTCGATAGCTTTGGTATTTAGTTTGAATTAGGTAGATTGTGTATAATCACAGAATTTCTTCATATAAACTAACATTGACATTTTTGAAGCTTTCCAAAGGAAGTGCTCCGATCTTTTAATAGCGAACAAGACCGGGCAAGTGAAAGGAAAATGAAGCAACTCAAAAGCTTGTTTCATCAAGGAACAGTGAAGATGATAACATCGGATGTTTTAGTTGGATGCATTGGGCAAGGTATTGTGTTTAGAGTGGAGCGGAGAATAGGTCCATAGAACGGACTTGGGGCACCGGCACAAGTCCCGAGCACATGGGGCCGTTCTTAAGGAGGGAATTAACATGAGTAGTGGCTGAGCTGTGAACAAGATGGAGCGGGGCGACTTTACCAATGGCCGGGCGAAGCGTATGCTGAATGTATTGGGATGTGATGTGGTTCATACTCACCATCCACAAAAAAGAACGGAGTTACGATGGCCTTCTCGGCGGGAGTCGCAGGGGCAGCGCCCCCGAGATGCCAGAGAACTTTTATAGTTTAATCACATATTTTATTAGTAATTTAGGTTTGGGCCTATGAATAACTGCTTATATATTTATATAAGATTTATCCTTGTTCTCACTTAAACTAGGGCTAAATTCAATAGAAGATTGCAATATCACACCTCACTCAATTATTACCTAAAAATATTTCTAGCACAACTAATTATTTGAATACGTCATATAAACAAAAATGAATCAACCAAAGTATAATATTAAGTACAATGAGAATTTCGATAAATGAAGTATGTTCGCAAAGTAAATTGAAAATATAACAACATATTGATTTTTTTTCTCTTTTATTCCCTGCAAGAAAAACAACTCATCTTTTCTTTGGTACTCAAATGAACTTGGGTCCATTTCTGTTAGAAAAAACATCAAATCTCCAATTGATTGATTTTGATTTGTCCCAATCATGTGGAAATTGTTGCTTATTGTTATTAGGATCACCACAATTCGAATAACTACAATAATCAAATCCAATAGGCTTGACAAAATGCTTACCGAAGTGATTTCTATAATGTTGGATTGAAGGCCAACGCCTTAATCTCTCATTGACCTTCGGAAAAACATTCTTGATTTCACTTACCTCTTCGTAGCCAAGACCGGATTTCTTGTAGTACGGCATTTGTATGGAGAGGGTGTGCTCTAATGTCTTTGAGCCGAGAGAAAATTTCTTGCAGATCTTTTGAACATCTTCCTTATGAAATTGATTCTCCATTTGTAGAATAGTCTTCTCTTCCTTAACAGAGGAATCCTCCATTTTCAACTCAACGACTCTTTTTCTCATTCGTAAAATTTTGCTGTCTCAATCTAGAGACTTCCTTTTTTCATTCAAAGATCTTTTTCAAAGCTTTTTCATGTTCCACACATAATTCTTCAAAAGGATCTTCATCATCGAGAATAGGATCCGAGCAAAGCACTTCACCTTCTTTAGAATCAGATTCAGCCATTAAACAAATATGTGCGAGTTCTTCATCATCGTTGTCTTCGCATTCAGCGTCATGTCAAATATATGCTTTTAGAGTCTTTTTGGACTTCTCATACTTGCCTTTCTTTTTCTTTAGCAAATGACAATTTGGTTTGATGTGTCCCTTTTTCCCGCATTCAAAACAAATCACATTCGTACCTTCTTCTCTCTCACTGAAAGTCTTCTTTGGATTAGCTTGTTTGAATGGCTTTTTCCCTTTGAATTTTCTTCCCTTCTTGGCCATTTTTCTAAACTTCTTTACCATGCAAGCAAGCTCTTCATTGTCCTCTTCATCATCTTTAGAATCTGAAGCGTCCAAATCCATGTTAGATTTTAAAGCAATCGACTTTTTACCTTTTGTATCCTTTTCTTTGTTGACTCGTTCTGTCTCATACAACTCTAGAGTGCCAACAAGTTCCTCAATGGATAATGGTATGATTGTTTGACATTCTTGAATGGATGATTTGATGTAGTTCCAATCATCTGTAAGTCCTCAAAGAATCTTGCAAGCCCGTATAGGCTAAGAAACAAGAGCACCTTGCCTTGCAAAATCACTTGCTAAAATTTGAAATTTGTCAATCATATTAGCAATTGACTCATCGGGCTTCATTTTGAAGGCTTCATAGTCACTTAGCGGAATGCTAAGATTTGTTTTTTTCACTCTGTCGGTTCCTTCAAATTTGACATGAAGTTTGTCCCATATCGCTTTTCTTGATTCTTGTTCCGCAACACAATTATATAAAGGAGTGGATAGCGCACAGAAGAGTGCATAAACAACTTTGCAATCGAGTCCTTATCTTTTTGCTCTTTTAGTATTCGATAGAGTAGGAGCATGAGCATTCTTCCCATTTCAAGAAGTTTCGGCGGTGGTAGGATTTACTCCTTTAGTCACGACATCCCACATAAAATTTTCTAATGCCTTGAAGAACCACTTTATCTTATTGCACCAACATTGTAATCTTTTCCATCGAAATAATGAGGCTTGTAGTTGAACTATGCATCACCTAATCCTGAAGAAATAGTGCTAGACATGATAGATCGTTAACTCAGAAGTAAAAACACTTCAAAATATTGAGCAACCTGTTCTGATACCAATTGTTGTATCTAGCAATATCACATAGAGGGGGGGTGAATAGGTGGTTTTAAACAATTTTGACTAGAAAATGCGGAATTAAAATAATTGAGTCAAAATGTACATAGAATCTGAATCTAAATATGTGTAGTTTATAATTCTGAACACAAGTATACAATTTACGGGTATTCATATTCAGAATATGAACACTATTATACAATATTCTATCAAACACAATGATAAGAGTTTAGAGATATAGAATATTGCACACGACGATTATAGTGGTTCGGCTTAGATCAAGCCTACGTCCACTCTCTTACGCTAACAATCGATTGGTTGGATTCCACTAGATGAATCAATGGAGGTTTACAATAAGTGATGATACTCTCTTTGATAGATCACATTATCCTTTCTCAATCACTCTTACTAAGCCTCTCAACGATTATCGTATAAAACTCACGAGGACAAGTATGAGTCTAAATAACTCTAGCACCTTGGAATTTATGATTCTAATCCTACATCGTATTAGCACCATAGATCTCCTTTTATACTCATTCACCCCCAAACTAGCCGTTGGACAGGTCTTCAAAGGATTGCTCTTCAATCATTGATTGGACGCCATCCATCTTGATTGAACGAAACCGTATCTAGAGAGATATGATGACCGTTGTTACAAAATCTGAACCCTTCGGATTCGATCGTCCATACAACTAAATCTTCGGTTTTCATAAGTGGAGTTCTTCAAATATGGAAGTTTTCTTGTCCCATGGAAGGTAATTTCCAATCAAGGATATTCTATCAATCATGCTATAGAATAATTCTGTCAATCAAAGATTATAAAACTTTCATAAATACTTCAACAAGAACGGACATATGTCGGACGTGGGTCTTGAGAATCTAGAATCAATATATCTCGCAACTTCCGAGCAATCTTCAAAAGCGGACTTCAGAAGTAGAAACAGTTTTATGTATCAAAATACTTCATTGTGTCTGAATAGTCTTCATAAATGAAACCGATCTTTAGAATACATAATGTAGATGTAATATCTTGAGCTCTATCTTCTGGTCCCTCCAAGCGTATTAGCGATTGCGGCTCTACCTCATTCTTTACCTATCCAAGGTCCTTCCAAGCTTTATCGAACTTCCCGTTCTAGACTTGTTCACCTTCTACTTAGGTACCCCACACTTATAAACACCTCTACGCTCAATGCCTTATTCACCATTGATAGATAGCTCATAACCTTCGGACGTTACGTTAATGCACCATCCGCATAACGACCTGTGCTTCTTTTACCCGATTCTACTCAACCAATAAACACATTAGTAGTCTTTGATTATTTTTCCATCTTCAAAACATCATAAAAGATTTTCTCTAACTCGCTATAGGTATTGCTAGTGGATGGATGCTAGGTGTTGACCAATCGGTGATTCTACACCCAGCTTCATAGTAAGACCGCTGCTGATGTAGAGGCTGTGGAACATCTCAAGTGAGATGTTAAACTAAGCAAAGCATATGGATGGGGATTATTCTTCTCTCGTTAGAGGTTTGTGTAGCTTCTTTCTTATTATTAAGCTAATAGTATTGTTTTGGACTTGATAGTTGTCATGTGGCACTTGAATCAAATATCACTGTGACAACGTATGCCGAGGAGGCATTGTCGCAACCCTCCTTCGGAAAGAGCGGGTGAGGTTAACGAGCCGCGCCTTCGGACCCGGTTGGGAGGCGGATCTTCGGCGCGCGGGTCTCTCCCAAGACCCATTACTCGAATCGCGATGTGAAGAAAATTTTATCGGGGTCGACCTTAGTGTGGTCGAGTGACATGTGCGTAGTGTATATGCATATGGAGTCACCACCGATCAATTATTGGAGGGTATGATCGAGAACCCTACCAAGCGGTCGGGAGAGACCGTTCGGTTCTACTAGAACCCGAGATTTGGGTCCGTGGACTTGGTTACGCCAAGATTTACATCGACGCCCTTTCGGTTACCGAAGTTGAGTGATTGTCAACCTAAGAATTCATGCGGATGAAATTTAGGGTGAGGTAGGCTCTAATGATCTAGGGAAGCATGTAGATGAGAATTTTCTACCCTAACAATCACAATCAGAAAATCAAAATACGCAATCAAAACAATGACAACCCGATCAGCCAATCAGTCAAGTAGACGTGTCTAATATGACCCTATCGGCCCACCGAAAAATCAATTTGAGTTCAAGGATGGTTTGGGAAAATTTTGTGGGGGGGGGAGGCCCGGAAGGGTAGAATGGTCATTTTTGGGGATCGGGACCCAAAAATCACAAAATTGGGGTCGGCCCAGTTGAATGTGGTCATTTCCCATTTTCTATGATTTTTTAGAATTTTTGTAAATTTTTATTTTTTTTTGGAATTTTTGTTTATTTTCTAAAAAATTGGAATTTTTTCGGATCGGTGTAAATTGACCCTCGAAACTTCAAAATTTCTCGATCCAAACTATAAGACTCCCGAATCGACCTAAACATTTTTTAGAAACTTTTTGGGAAAATGCAGGAATTTTTATGAATTTTCTATAAATTTTACAAATTTTTTTGATTTTTTAGAAATTTTTATGAATTTTTTATTATTTTTTGGACCCGGTCAAACCGATCAACGACCGGTCAACCCAGTCTGGACCTACTCGCAACCCGCCGAACACTAAACGGCGACGTTTTCCTTTTATTTCCATTTTTATTTTTTTTTAATACCATTTTCTAATATTCGAATATATATAAAATGAACGGACGGCCATGATCAGAACCGAAATTAATCTAGACCGCCGACTCCCTCCTATACAAAACGGCGACGCTTCAGCCTATCCCCCTAAAACGACGCCGCATCCGGTATTAAAACGGACCGCCACGATCCGAACTAAAATCTAATTTGAGCCGTCGACTCACCTAGACTAAAACGACACCGCATCAATTAAGTGCACGAACGGCTACGATCTAACTTTGACTGGATCCGAGCCGTCCATTCTATCTAATGCAAAAACGACACCGCACCGCTTATATAAAATGCCACCGTTTTGCATTATTCTATTTTCTAACTAATAAACGACATAACGGAAAATATCAAAAATTAGATCCAACGACCCTAAATCAAACTAGACTAATTATCCTGGCCGTTAGATTAGATCTGACTCAACTCGCTCGCGCCAACGGCCGAGCCGAGTCAGCGACAACCTGGACCAATCGGGGCGTGACACATCAGACTTTGACCTATTAACCGAGCCACGTCGGCTCGTCTTCAACCTCTCGACGACACCAAAACGGACGGCCGAGGTTTCCCGGCGAGATCCAACGGTGAAACCTCGGCCGATTGACCCCAAACCAACGCTAATCTACTCGCCTTGACTTTTGGATCAACATATCTAAGAATCACAGATTTTCATCCACTGGATCGCGAGTAATAAGCTTCACACAGAACTTGACCTCAGAGTTCAATCACGACATATAGAGGACAATAAACCAATTCGATCGCACACGAGCATCACAGGATGTCGAGAGAACTTATCTCGAGCTCCGATTGAGCTCGCGAGGGCTAGAAAGGCACGGCCGGTGTTCGACCAAACCGAGAAGTGTTGGAGGTTCGACTCGGGGTGATCAAGCAAAATCGATGCGAGAAACAGATGCGAGTGTGATTAGTGAGATGTAAGAAGTAAAAGGCACACACTAATTCCGGTGATTAAGCTCGAGAGCATGAGATGCCATGATTGCACGGTAGCAAGATTGGAAGTTCGACTCACCGGTTCCGGAGGCAATACGTCGATTGAGTTGTGCCGATTGCTTCTCCTCGGCTCGGGCGAACTTCTGGACTTGATCGCATGCTTTGATTTGCCCTGGATTGGTCGGACGAAGTACTCACGATCCACACTCGAAGCTCCGGCGATGGCGTCGCCCGAGAGCTTCTCTCTCTAATTTCCTCTCTCTCTTTCTCTATTTTGTTGTATCCATCGAGCACCAATGAGCCTCCTCTCTTCGCGAATCTTCCTCGGGCTTTTATACCAAGTTTTGAAAACTTAGCGCACACGGGCGAGAGCTCGCCGAGGCTCCCTCACGTGCTCTCACGTGCAAATAGGTCACCGGACGGTGACGGAATCGGTTATGATTCCGTCAACGTCCGTTAGACCCTCAATCGAGCTCAAACAAGCATGAATGAGACTTGGATTCGAAAATGCTGACTTTACGCACCGCCGGGACTTTGACCATCAATTCCGCCGTGCTCCGGCAATGATTGACCGTGGCGTTGGTGGCAATCGACGCACCTTGGCTTGAGGAACAAAGCCCCTTGTCAATTGATCCAATTAGAGGTGAATTGACCTTCAATTTGATTGTTAAACCTCACCCCCTTAAACCCGCAACTCGCGCGATTTAGGCGGGGAAGATGACACTACTTTGGACCGATTCAGACTTAAAAAAATTAATCAAAATTGGTGGGGAATTTTCAAAATTAAACCTCATAATTGAACTTAGGGGCTTAAATTCTATCTAGAAATGTGGTTTTGCCCAAAAATTCTCATCAATTTCTACAAAAGCCCCAAATTTTTCTAAATTCCCAAATTGAGGAAAACTTCAATTGAGTACCAAATTGATCAAATTGGATCAAACCACCCATGCCAATCCATTCAGAATGTATGAAAACCTTAGGGGGTGGTCCAATTTTGCCATGATAGTCCTTAGATTGAAAGTAATTTAAAAAATTTGAAACTTTAGGGACTAAATTGCAAGAATTTTGGAAATTCTTGCCCAATTCGTGTAATTCGTGCAATTGGAGGTGCGATTGATCAAATTGAAGCTTGAACGGACTGCAATTGAATGTCTAGACTTAAAATGTGCAAGAATTACAAATAAAAAGACTCAATTGGCAAATTCAATCCTTAGTGTTGTGAAGGAACACCCAAAATTGAATTCAATTTTTGATTTTTCTTGAGGTTAATATGAAGAGGGAATTAAAACAAAAATATTGGATATTTTTCTGTATTTTTGTGTCCTCGAGAAGTATTTTTTATGAATTTTATAGTATTTTTCTATTCTCCGAAAATATTAGAAAAATGTAAAAAATTTGAAAAATTATTTTTTGTTCAAAATTGGTTCCTTATGCTTGGCCAAGGCCACCAAACTTGATTTTTCAATTTTTTGATTTTTTGTTAATTTTTGGCGAATTTTTAGAAAAGAAAACTAAGGAAAACTTGATTAAAAATCGGGTGTCAACAGTTGCCCATCTTTGAAAGTAATCTCGGTTAGAGGTTACTTTCAAAGACAAGGTGACACCTGAATCTTTAATCGACTCTGCTGGGGAAAAGTTCAAAGAAAGCAAGTTTCGACATTCAATCACTTTACCTTTGCCATTTGATGTCCAAGATTCTACGGAGGGGTTATTTCGACTCATTTTATGTGAAAGAAAAGCGAGGAGAGAGAGATATTTACCTGTAGCTCACCCGTCGGATGTCCGAAAATTGTTGATTTGAGGTTGAGAGGACAAGTATATTACCTTTGAGTGGTTTGCGAGGTTTCATAGTGATCGGCGTCCATCCGATGTCGAGCAACGATTTGAAGGTTGGAAGAAAGGCTTACCCTTGTAACAAAGGGATTTACCTATTAAAAGGAGATTGGCTATCCCGTAGGAAGGAATTCACTATCTGGAGAAATTGGCTATCCCGTAAGAAGGAATTCACCATTTGGAAGGAAGGTTTACCCTTGTAGCAAAGGGATTTACCTATTAAAAGGAGATTGGCTATCCTGTAAGAAGAATTCACCATTTGGAAGAAATTGGCTATCTTGTAAGTAGGAATTCACCATTTGGAAGGAAGGTTTACCCTTGTAGCAAAGGGATTTACCTATTAAAAGGAGATTGTCTATCTTGTAAGAAGGAATTCACCATTTGGAAGAAAGGTTTACCCTTGTAACAAAGGGATTTACCTATTAAAAGGAGATTGGCTATCCCGTAAGAAGGAATTCACCATTTGGAAGAAAGGTTTACCCTTATAACAAAGGGATTTACTTATTAAAAGAAGATTGGCTATCCTGTAAGGAAGGAATTCACCATTTGGAAGAAAGGTTTACCCTTATAACAAAGGGATTTACCTATTAAAAAAAGATTGGCTATCCTGTAAGAAAGAATTCACCATTTGGAAGAAAGGTTTACCCTTGTAACAAAGGGATTTACTTATTAAAAGAAGATTGACTATCCCGTAAGGAAGGAATTTGCTAATTGGAAGAAAGGTTTACCCTTGTAACAAAGGGATTTACCTATTAAAAGGAGATTAGCTATCCCGTAAGAAAGAATTCACCATTTGGAAGAAAGGTTTACCCTTGTAGCAAAGGGATTTACCTATTAAAAAAAGATTGGCTATCTTGTAAGGAAGGAATTTGCTGATTAAAATGGGTTGGCTATCCCGTAGGAAGGAATTCACCATTTAAAATAAGATTGGCTATCCCGTAGGAAGGAATTTGCCGATTAAAATGGGTTGGCTATCCATTGGGATTCACCTATCAAAAGGGGTTGGCTATCCCGTAGAAAGGAGTTCGCCGATTAAAATGATGAGGGTGCCGTCCGAGGACCTAAGATTACTAGTGTACCTACAGAAGCTCAAACTCTACTTTCGGATTTAAGAGCGAGGGTGCCATTACGAGGACCTAAGATTACTAGCGTACCTGCAGAAGCTCAATCTCGATTTCAGATTTTAAAGGTGAGGGTGCCATTCTGAGGACCTAGGATTACTAACGTACCTGCAGAAGCTCAATCCCAATTTTAGATTTTAAAGGTGAGGGTGCCATTCTGAGGACCTAGGATTACTAGCGTACCTACGTAAGCTCAAACTCGATTTTAGATTTAAAAGGTGAGGGTGCCACTCTGAGGACCTAGGATTACTAATGTCCCTACAGAAGCTCAAACCCGATTTTCAAATTTTAAAAGTTGAGGATCCGAGGACTTGGGGATGCCGGAAGACCTGCGGAAAATCCAAGTTAGTCTGATCTTTAAAAATGTGGTTATTCTGAGGATTTGGAGATACCATGGAACCCGCAGAAAGTCCAATTGAACATCATTAGAATTGCTTTTTGAGCAATTGAGTGGGTTAAGACCTTTAGACTATGACAAAAAAAGTGGTGATCCTAAATTCCGGGAAGAAACTTTAGGAATTCCGAACAGATTTTTTCAAAATTGCATTTGTGAAGGAAGCGTGTCTAAACACAAGTTCAAATTTCCACTGGGGATGAATTTGAATGTCGCAACCCGAGTATTCTTTAAAAGGGTTGTTTTAAAAGATTTCAAAAGGATTTTCCTTCATCTAAGAGGACTTCTCACCATTTGGGAAGGCTTTTCTTGAAACTCAAATCTGCTCACGGAAAACCTAACCTTCGAGGTTTCGGGATCATTCGAGATGCATACAATCTGACCGATCGGAGAAGGCATTTAAAAGGGACCGTAATTCGGGATAGGTCAAAGGTTTATCAAAAGATATTCACTTTAAGGCTAAGAAATGAATTTTGATCGAAAATAACTTCTTCGGGTTTACAAGTCAAGAACCCCGAAGTCATGATAAGACAGGATTGTACTTAAGCGGTAGCTTCCTGTGTGATCTCTTGCATCAACCTGAAACACCTCTAGATCAGAAAAGTTTTTGGTGGCAGGTTGTAACTTGGTTTAAGGTAGGCTTTTTGGGAATGACCATATTTTCCAAAGAGGGGTGAACTTGGGTGATCACCTTGATATTTTAACCAGCAATCACTTGCTTTGAGGAAGATTCATGATCGGTCTTTCTTCTATTGACTTTGAGGATTTTCCTCTTCTCATCTTGATTTTTCAAATTTTGTCTCTTTTCGGGATGTTTTCTCACGGGCTTTGGCCTTGCTTTTATCGGGCACTTTGCTTTTTCTAGCCCTCTCGTTTCTTGTTATTTTTCGCGTTGACCGGCTCTGTTTCGAGACCAGGATCGAAAATTCTTCCGATTATGCTTTTGACTTATTGCTGGTAATTCCTTTGTTTTGCCCCAAGATAGGGAAATTATCAACAACAATGGTTTAGAAATGAAAATTAAAGCTCAAATTGGCTCTTCAAAGAATGAAGTGTTTGGGGATATAGAAATGAAACACTTTTCTTCACTCGAAGGTGTTCCAAGCCTCTGCAAGAAATCACCTGAAGCCATCACGGAAAGATTGATACAAGTTAGCACAATAAAGTCTTACCTTAGTCTTTTCTCCAAGAAATCAACCAATAAACCTCTAAATATGCCACATTGTGAGGTGGTTCTTGACAGGGCTTTATCCAGAAAATTTCTCCCTTTTTGGCTCAGAATGGTTGTAAAGGGATATAAGTGTGTATGGATAATTTTGAAACGCAAATGCTTTTCGTCATTTCAATCCATGTAATCACCGCGAATGACCCCTACGTCCCAAGATTAAGCTATTTCTCTCTGTCACTTTCACTCATCGCTCAAGTGTATCGGGGACGTGTTGGAGGATAAGGCTTGCCTCTTTTCATCCGAAGGACCATCCTCTTGAAAATCTTTTAAAACATAACCTTTTCATAGTTCCTTAGAGCGATTTCATCAAAATCCATCATTTGTGAAAATCTCCATCACAAAAGGTGTATTCAAAAGATGTTTGTGAAATTTTAAAAAGGAACGTTTCTTTGAAAAGGTCCTATGGCTTTGCAGATTAAAATCTTAGATGTTAAGCACAATAATACTTCTAAATGGAAGTGAGCATTTTTCAAGAAGAGAAACTAAACCTGTCTCCTTCAAGCACCAGCTTCCGTGTCCCGCATAAACAAAAGGAATCAGTCAACTAAAGATATTCAGAATTTTAAATCTAAAATGACTTCCTTGTTCGATCAATCGCTCTGCGGGATTCTTCATGATTCCGAGTCCACCTGCAGAATACAAACATATGCGAATGCATGTATGCTAATGTCATGCAAATGCAAAGCTTTATGTGACTCAGACTTGCTCGTCAATTTCTTCTAAACTCGTCTTTATTTCGAGGATAGTATCTCTTCACAAGATCTGCGTTTACCGGACTTGACAATTTTTCTCCATCCATATTTACAAGGATGAGAGCTCCCCGAGATAAAACTTTCCGAATTACATAGGGGCCTTCATAGTTTGGCGTAAACTTGCCTCCCGGGTGTTGAGCATTTGGGAGCATCTTCTTCACAACTAGCATCCCCGCTTCAAAATTCCCGGGCTTGACTTTCTTGTTCAAGGCTTTGGCCACTTTCTTCTCGATAGCTCGACCATGGCAAATGGCCCTTAATCGATTTTCATCAATCGAATTTAATTGTTCATGTCTTTGCCGATTCCACTCCTCTTCCGAGAGGTCGACACGAGAAAGGATCCTTAAAGAGGGAATTTCAACTTCTATTAGTAGGACTGCCTCCATACCATATACCAATGAGTAGGGAGTTGTCCCGATTGAAGTACGAATCGAAGTTCAATAGGCCATGAGAGCATATGGCAATCTTTCATGCCGATCCCGATATTTACGAGCAGCTTTGGCCAATATCTTCTTGATGTTCTTGTTTGCCGCTTCTACGGCTCCATTCATTTGTGGGCGGTAAGGTGAAGAGTTAAGGTGTCGTATCTTAAACCGATCCAATAGGTGATCGACTACCTTGTTGTTCGGGTTAGAGCCATTATCTGTAATGATTGCTCTTGGAACTCCATACCTTGAGATGATATCTCGCTTGATGAATTTGGCCGCACTGTTTGCAGTGATGTTGGCATATGAGCTGGCCTCAATTTATTTGGTGAAATAATCAATGGCCACCAGAATAAAACGGTGTCCATTGGAGGCCTTTGGGTTGATTGGACCAATCATGTTGATCCCCCACATAGAAAACGGCCAAGGTTCTGACATTTAGTGTAATTCATTTGGAGGCGCATTTATCCCGTCACCATATACCTGGCACCGATGACAAGATCTCACATGTTTATTGCAATCGGATTCAATAGTCATCCAATAATATCCGAGCCTCATGATCTTCTTGGCGAGAAGATGACCATTCATGTGTGGTTCACATTCTCCTTCATGGATCTCCTTCATAATGAGATTTGCTTCTTTGGCGTTTACACACCTCGGCAGGATTGAATCAAAGGACCTCTTGTATAGGATCCGTCCACCGAGGAAGAATTTAGAAGAAATCTTGTTGATGTACTTTTTATTTTCCGGTTGGCTGTCTTGTGGGAACTCGCCCTTCAGCAGATAATTCTTAATATCATGATACCATGGTTCTTCATCAAGTTCTTCTTCGACGACCATGCAGTATGCAGGCTGTTCAAGGATGTCAATCCTTAATGGCTCAATCTCAAGACCATTTTGTACCTGTAACATAGCCGATAGTGTGGCCAAAGCATCCGCAAAATGATTTTGAGTTCTTGGTAGATACTCGAAAGTGATCTCCTTAAAATGTTGGATCAGCTCTTTGAGGAATTTATGATAAAGGATAAGCTTGGGATCCTTTGTTTTCCACTCTCCTTGGGTTTCCAAGATGATGAGCATAGAATCTCCATATACCAATAGCTTCTTCACTTTTAATGAAATGGCCGGTTGTAACCCTAGTATGCAGGCTTCATATTCGAAAATGTTGTTGGTGCATGGGAATACCAACTTGGCCAAGACGGGATAATGTTGGTCTTCGGGGGATATTAAGACTGCCCCGGCACTCGATCCAACAAGATTTACAACGCCATCAAAGTACATTGTCCATTTATCTTCATATACGTTCAAAATTTGGCCTCCACTATTTTGCTCCGGAATGTCCTTGGGAGGGTTTTCAGCTAGCATGTCGGCGATCGCTCTCCCTTTGACAGATTTTTGGGGAGAGGTCCCGATGTCAAACTCCGAAAGGAGCACTTGCCACTTGGCCATCTTTCCCAATAAAACTGGTTTTTCCAAAAGATACTTGATAGGGTCATTCTCGGTGACCAATTGGATATGATAGTGCGGGGTATATTGCCTCAGCCTATGGAGGACCCGGACCAATGCTATGCAAGTCCTTTCCACTGATGAGTATTTTGCTTCAGATGAAGTGAGCTTTTTGCTCAGATAATATATGGCTCGTTCCTTTCGATCCTTGGGGTCGGTTTGTGCAAGTAAAGCTCCCAAGGACTCATCATGAATTTGTCGGATATAGAGTCAAAAGAACGTTAGGGATAGGAGGCACCAGCACCGGTGGTTGTACCAAATATTCCTTGATCTTCTCGAAGGCCTGTTGACATTCTGAATCCCATTTCACCTTTGCACCTTTCTTTAGGAGCTTGAAGAAGGGTTTTGCTATTTCTGACAACCGTGATATAAATCTGGATATGTAATTCAATCTTCCAAGTAGACCTCTTACTTCTTTAACAGTAGAAGGAGTCCCAATTTCCCATATAGCTTTGATCTTGGAGGGGTCGATCTCGATACCACGACTACTTACGACAAATCCAAGCGGTTTTTCAGATCTAGCGCCAAATACGCATTTCGTAGGGTTCAGCTTGAGTTTGTATTTCCTCAATCGATCAAATAATTTTCTTAGCACTTGAACGTGATCTTCCCCAGGCTTGGATTTGGCGATCATATCATCCACATAGACCTCTGCCTCCTTATTTATCATGTCATGAAAGAGGGTCACCATAGCCCTTTGATATGTTGCCCCTGCATTTTTCAATCTGAAGGGCATGACTTTATAGCGAAAGATTCCTCATTGGGTGACGAATGAGGTTTTGATCTTATCTTCTTCTTTTAGCATGATTTGATTATACCACGAAAACCCATCCATGAAGGAGAACAATTCAAAACCCGCGGTGCTATCAACGAGCACATCAATGTGTGGTACGGGGAAATTATCTTTTGGACTAGCTTTGTTTAAATCCCGGTAGTCCACACATATCCGGATTCTCCCATCCTTTTTCTTAACCGGTACGATGTTGGCGACCCAATCAGCATATGGGACGGCTTCAATGGACCCTACTTTAAGAAGTTTCATTACTTCTTCTTTAATCTTATCTGCCATTTCGGGGTTCATTCTTACGCATAGTTGGTTAACTGGTTTACACGCGGGATCTATAGGCAACGCATGTTCTACAATGTCTCGGTCAATCCCCGGCATATCAGCATATGACTAGGAGAAAATATCTTGGTATTCTTTGAGTAATGCTGTTATTCTTGAAATGTCAATTGCGGATAGATGTCCCCCTATTTTCACCTCTTTAGTGCAAACTGAATCTCCCAAATTAATAGTAATGGGTTCTTCGGAAATCGGAGGCTTAGACTCTTCAAAACAATCCTATTCTTTCTTGATATCGCTCACATCAGCTTCTTCTTCATCGATCTCACACGAATAATCATCGAGCTTATCCGAGTCACATATTAACCCGTTATGCATGGATGGGATAACATGCTTGAAATGCATCAAGATTGGTTAGTATGCAGAAAATGATAAAATCACAAAATGCATGACCTGTTTCAACAAAAACATTTTTGAATTCCTTTTTGAAAGAAAAGAATAAGAAGGAGAACTAGTCCTTGATCTTTTGGACATCTTGGTTCTCAAAGTGCCATTTTAAAACTCGGGATCATATGGCGGATCGGGCCTCAAGTTATATGGTCAAGACAATTGTCATCATTGGACCAATCCGTTATTCCATATATCCTTAATAAAATTGGAAATGATTTTATTGATAGATGCAACTAACGGCAATACAATACTACACTTCTTGGATCACGGTATGAGACCCAAAGGGTGCTAAAGAGAAGAAACAACGAAGAGCTTTAGAAACAAATGCAGTAATCAAAATGCATTAAAAGGTAAAGTTCGAGAGAGAGCCTTTTACTCGGGGGTGGGGAAGTCGTCATCAAGCCACTCAATGATTACGTTCACCCGATTATCCAGGAACAAGTTGAGTAAATCTAGCTCTACCGCGTCAGAAATATCTTCGTCTTCTAGCCACTTTCCTCCTTTGGAGAACACTTCGAATAAGGGATTCCCGAACATTTTACCCCTAGCTTTCCATGCATCGGTGCCGATAAAGCAACCACTTCGGTGTCCACGGTGTCCTTGGTCTCTGTAACACTTGTTTCGACCTCGGCCTCGGCCTCGACCTGCATCATACTTCATCATCCCCTTATATCCTAGACCAACTTTATGGTCATTCGAGTCAAGACTTAAGGGGTTACGGATCCCCTGGCCATATTTTCCTAGTCCAATGCCGGGAATAAAACCGTTAGCAAGGAGTACTTTTCCTGCCATAGTTGTAGGTTTTGACGACTCCGGAGTAACTATTTTTGTATCAGATAGTATGTGCATGATAAATACGATGTCAAAAGTATGGTAGCTCAGCTCATCCTCCTTTGAAGGTTCAATGTATGGAACCATTCCTTTTAACGAAGCACGATGTCTTGTCTCATCATGGATAGTGATCAGCTGGCCTCTGACCACAAATTTTACCTTTTGATGCAAGGAAGAAGGTACCGCTCCAAAAACATGAATCCACGGTCTTCCAAGAAGCAAGGTGAAGGCACTAGGAATATCTAGCACTTAGAACGGTATGGAGAAAGTTACCGGTCCAACGGAGACGTCCAGTTCAATCTCTCCCGCCACATTTTTGGAAACTCCGTCAAATAACCGGATAGTGGCTTTGGATGTCTTGACGAAATCTTCATTTATCCCCAAGCTTTTCAGAGTGCTTAGAGGACAGAGATTAAAAGCCGAGCCATTGTCAATTAGGACATGAGGCACCTCCTTTCCGTGGCACCTTCCGGTGATATAGAGAGCTCTATTGTGCACACGCCCTTCCCTTGGGAAATCTTCATTTGAAAAAAAGATATGGTCCTTCAAAAGGATAGTACCCACGAAGTCTCCCAACTGAACTTCGTTAATGGTCTCCCGAACGTGAACCTCATCTAGCACCTTCGGGAGGGCATTTTTATATTTCTCTGAATTCTTAAAGAGGTCTAGCAAAGAGATCTGCGCCGACATTTTCCGAAGTTGGTCTACGACTTCGTATTCGCTAGTTCTCACAATGGATTGCAGCTTCTCAACTTCTTCTGCAGTTGGCGTTTTCTTCTCAGATTCTGCCTCCCTCGGAGGATAACATCTCCCGGACCTCATTATGGCATCAATCTCCTCAGTTCCATAATCCCAATGTACTGCCTTTGGATCATATTTCTCTACGGTGGCGAGTTTGATCTTTACTGGCTTAATCTCCTCCTAAGGTAACTCCAATGTCGGCGGTTTTTCCGAGCTAGAAGCTTCCCGGTTATCCACTTTATTCAAATCGATCACAAAGCGAATTGGGATATCCACCATTCTAATCATCTCATCTTCATGGACGCTTTTAGGATTGTGTTTAGGACCCGGCCTCGCAGGTGTTGCATCAGCGGTTCTCTCTTCATCAAAGCGCCTTTGTCTATCCTTCTTGACTCTCATGATTATGCCCTCTATTCTCATACCGATATCCACCATGTGTTGGAAGGAGGAATATGCGTATGCATTCATACGTTCAAAATACTCCGCCGGTAGAGATTTGAGCATGAATTCGAACATCTCCCTCTCTGATACGGGCGGTTGCACCATCATAGCGTGCTTCCTCCATCTCTTGGCGAAGAGCTCAAAACTCTCGTCTTCTCATTTTCCGATGTTCAATAGATTAACCTTGGTGAAGTATCCCCTAATTCCAGCTTCAAAATGTCTCACAAAGTGCTCTGACAATTTTTCCCAGTTTGGGACCCAATCCAGATCAATCGATTGGAACCATGCCGATGCGAGGCCCATCAAGCTATGTCTGAAATTTCGGATTAGCGTTTCATCGTCTTCATGATGGCCGACCATTTGGTGGAGATAATATGAGATATGCGCCAGAGGACATCCAGCACCACTATACTTTACGCGGAAAGTCACCCTTGGATTCACACCCTAAGGCGGAATATTTCTAGCTTGGGTGATTGGCATAATTAAATCTTTCGGTTCGCCCACCTTCTTTGAAATATCATCGCTCTGTTCTTGTAACATAGCAATCCTTCGATTCTGTGTCTCCATGGCCCGTCGTATTTCCAGAATCTGCATATTTTCTTCTACTGCCGTAGTGTTATTCTTAGCCATTGATCGTGATAATTCTGTCACCATGGTCATCAAATGACGTATGTGAGTTTCCAAATTAGAAAGTCGTATATCGGATTCTTGATTCCTCCGTTCATCTTGAGGGATTTCCTGATCCTTGGCTTCATCAACTGTCCCCACGAACTCTTCGCTTTCGGGGTCATCCATGCCACCCCAACCATCGGGAACTATATCGCCAGAATCAATGAAAAAGCTTGGCGGCGCCGAATACGGGACTTTAAAGTTGTAACCGCCGCTATCTTCTCCAAGATTGTCAACTACCTCGCCTCTTTCAAGGGCTTTTTGTATGAACCTTCTATCGCCTCGACGAGCCTTTTCAAGGCGGATCTCATTCTCATCTAGCTCTTCGATCTCTTTGTCATCTCTAACGTTCATCAAGTATCCGGAAGGAATCCTCCAGGTCTTTCCTCTTGTAGCTCTCATCATAAATTCTTCCGCCGCCATGTCTATAGCCACATAAGTCCCTTTAAAAGTGACGTCTTCCATTCTTCCGATGACGCCTAAATCAATTAGTCACTCCAAACATGCCTCCTTTTGCTCTCGGGAAATACTCCCTCCTTCGGGGTATTGTGCAGCCAGGGCTAGGATGTCTTGCATTTTATCCACATCCATTATGAATTCTAGAGTTTCTTCATTTTCACCCTCAAAAATTGCGTTCACCTCGCGATGTTCCGGTAATGGATTCTCTTGCACATTTGGTTCGATCCTATCGAACTCCAGGACTTTACCGTCGATCAAGGCTTGCACCTTATACTTAAGAGTGAGACAGTTGTCCACATTGTGCCCTCTTTCTCCCATGTGATACACACAAGTTTGAGTTTCGTCAAACCCAACGAACCTTGGAGGGTTCGCTCTTAGAGGCTCTTTTGCAACTAATTGGTTTTCCCGCAACATGGGTACCGGTTTAGATAAGGGTCGAGGTAAAGGGGTAAAGATAAGTTGGTTTCTTCTTCTTGGTTCCAGCGGTTTAGGAGCGGTCCAGGAAGAAGATCCTTGGGTAAAGGTAGAAGGTGAAAACTTTTTCGATTTTGGTGGGTTAGAGACAAACGCCACATCACCAGGTTGCTCCATATTATCCCTTCTCAAGGGATATTGGCGTCTAAATGGTGACTCGGGTATCTTCTTCTCTCGCAACGCCCATTCATGACGCTTCGCCACCTTAATCAAGTGTGCGAACGTTTGACACCCAGAGGTATTTAACTTGTCAAAATACTCAAAGGGTAATGCTTCGAGAAAGAGGTCTATCGGTTCCTCTTCAGGTACGGGCGGTTTCACTTGTACACCCAAAGCTCTCCACCTTTAGGCATAAGCATGGACAGTTTCATTCATTCCCTTTACGGTCTTGAGGAAGTCTTCTCTAGTAAGGGTTGTTAGAGTGTTAAACTTGTACTACCGGAGGAACTCATCAGCTAGCTTGTCCCAATCGGCGAGTCTTTTAGGTACCAGCTCGATAAACCATGCCGGGGCTGCCCCGGATAGGATTTCTTGGAAGGTGTTGACCAGCGGCGGGATATTGTCCGAGAATTGAGACATGTGGCGTAGATAATACTTTAGATGCGCCTTGGGACACCTGGTCCCATTATACTTTCTCACAAAGTCGGGCTCCTTATAATCAGCGGGAGCCTCGATTTTCTCAAAAGGTGTTACTTTATCAAACCTCGAGAGTTCATATCCTTGATTAGCCAAACATTCCTCGATCTTGACAAGTCTTTTGATTTCTTCTTCCATTTTGAGGGCCTGTTTTTCTTTATTTTCTAGGTCAATCACAACTGGAGGATCTTTAGGTAGTCGCTCCGGATTTGGAGCGGTGTTCACAGCGGGAGCCGGGTTAGCACCCGTACCATCCGATGAGCTCGAAGGGGCTTGGGAGTTCGGATCAACAGGGTATCTCCCCTGACTAGCGATCAGCATCGCCTTCATCTCTGCCACCATTGTGGCTATCGGGTTCATTTGGTTCTCCCGATTTCCACACGGGGTGCGAGCTCTTCTTGCTCCATTCTTCGTTGGCGTGTCTTGCTACGAGTCATCGTGTTTATAAATCACCTATTTTTCATGACGCTAATTAGTATTAAGAGCATTCAAAAATTTGAAAGGATTGATCCGTGGTAATTGCATTCCCTATATGATGATGCATGGGCATGAAATACTTATAAGGGAAATAATATGCATTTATTACAATCCAAAATGTTCAAAAGTGTCTAACAGACAACAAATATGTTAAACTAAATGGGGAATGGATTTATCCAAGCCGAGGACGCTTGCATTCTTCTTGCTCCTCCGACCCATCGGAATCCCACAGGTAAGGGTCTTCTCCTTCTTCGGACATCCACAGCTCCGGATCTTCGGGAATGTATGGCTATACTCTCGGGACATAAGATACTATGTACTCGGGCTCGTAAGATTCCACTTATTCGATACGAGGAGATACGCACTCGGGTATATACGACTCGACCAACGATCTGCGATACTCCTTGAACTTCTGAATATACTCTTTGGAGGCCCTATGAATGTTCATCTCATCATCCAAGTAATCGGGCCATTCAACTTGTTGCAACGGAGAATTCTTCAAAGTATGAAGGATGAGCTTGATTCGGGCCCGATAGAGCTTCTTTGCTTCTTTGGTGAGCTTTCCATGTGTCATATCGAATGAAAAGATCCCAGGACAAACATCCGGTGGCACTTCTTGTAAAACTCCAAATTGCATCACCACACGGATGTGATAATATGCTACTGCGCGAGTACATCACAATAGAGGAATAGGGCTATCATCAATACCCGTAATGCGAGCTTCCAAGATCTTAGATCAAGTCAAACGCCATTGAATATGCTCGGGCTTCAAATAATCTAATAGCTCAACCCATTTCTTGAATGAGTGTTTAGGTACGAGGGATTGACATTTGAGGAAGGATTTAAGGGGATAAACATGCTAATTGATTTCATAACACCCTACTCGGAGTTGGAAAGTTTTTATGTGAGAAACGAACCACATATGAAGTAGTCCGTTGGGAGCTTGAAAAATGGCTTTCTTAGAAGTTTTAAAACGATTTAGGAAAAGGAAGGTTTCAACCAAAATCATGTAGGAGTAATTCCATCGACAACAAGCTTGTCGAGCTATGTGAGTTATGGAAGGATTGAAGGTAGTCCTAGAAGTAGGAAATAGGACGAATGCAAAGAAAGCTAGGATGAATACCTTTCTCGATTTATGACCGGTTTCGGCGAATAAGGATGAGTAATTGTCGAAAAGGAACGAGAAGGTGAATTTGCCAGAGTTGGATTTGTATACTTTCTCTATCTCGGAAGTTTTAAGGCGGATGAAGCTCGATAGAGAACGGGCGGGATCCATGTCTAGAGGGGGTTGAGCTATATGATCATCAAAGTTGGCCCCGAAGATGGTGGAATACTCTTCGAGCGTAAGAGTCAACTCAAGGCCCCGAAAGTTGAACGTCATCATGTGAGTATCCCAAGTCTTAGCCAAAGCTTGAATAAGAGCCGGTTGATACTCCACTCTAATCAAATCCACTAGTCGGCCCAAACGTCCTTCTACGTATGCTTTGTTGATTGGGTTGAGGCGATCCCACCATAGAGAGAGTTCTTTGCGAGGCACCGGGATGATCTTGATATCTCTATTCCCCATGATCTAAAAATATGCAAAATGATGATTCTAATGTCAATTACCACGGATTATGATGAATATGCATGGAATGTGATGCAAATGCACTAACCAAATTCCATGTCATCTTTTGGTAACATGAGGGTCAACTACTCCCACTTGACCCAAATAAATCAAATGGGGTAGTTATGGACCAAATCCCACCCAAAGATGGCATGTAATTGATTATGATCATTTAAGTGTAATCGGGGTAAAAAGCCACTATTACAACTTTAAATTCGACAACCCACAAAATTCACAAGTCTAATACAATAAAGCCCAAAGAGATAGGATATGCAAGCATTTAAAGATGTTCGACCAATACATGTGAATGCAAATACACAATCGACTCAAAAGGAACGTAATAAACCCTAAAAATGTCCCAAAGTCCAACTAAAACTAGGTAATTGAAGCGGTGTCCTCATCGGACGATATATCCACTATCTCGGGAAGTTTGACATCTTCTTCATCATCGGAAGATATGGTGATGATTTCTTTCTTCTTAACTGGAGAATGACTCGAGGCCATTTTGATTGCACGAAATCGCCACATCAATTTCGCGTATAGCTCTTGAATCCTTTCCTTTCCCCGCTTAACCTCCGGATGGTGTGCGCAACGCGTATAATCACAGCTTTCACCACAGATGCGGTTACGTCCATTGAGTTCCCTTCCATAGACAAATCCAAAGACTTGGAAAGTGGCGGGCACTCGGTCCTTGCGTCGGATAGTCCTCCTCTCCCATGCGAATATATCGGGGACATCGGTGTGACTTTGGGGCGTCATCTATCCTAAAAAGGGAAATTGACCTTTCAACCCCAATCGTTTAAACTATCTTACAATTTTCATGATATGCTCGTGAAAATGCATGTTATGCATAAATTAAATTTACAAGAATAGAGAGGGTAAAAAGCCTTACCAACCGATGTTACTCTTTTTTTGGGTTTTTTTTTTATTTTAGGTATATCAACCTTCCATTCACATACGCATGATACAAGTGAGGTTTAACTCTAAAGAAATCAAAAAGGCTCGGGTATGAACCTAAAACGGCTCCCGCTATACGAATTGATGAGCCGCCCACAAGCGCAATCAAACAACAAGTGGGTAGGATCATCAATCTCGCATAGCAAGCGGGATCAAATATGGTCAACCCAAGTGCAATCAAACACAGGAGCTTCGCATACCAATCCCTATCTAAGGCGACCTAAAAGGGTGATTCGCGACTCGGGTTTAGGCGCTTGTGTGTGCAGTGTCATGATCCTCAAAATATGCGGTACATGCACAACGGTTTATATCAAAACACTGCTTCAATATGTGCATAAATAAACACACAACACGAAACACCGTATTTGCATAAAAAGGTTAGCAAACACGACACCCCTTATAACTCCCATCTGCATCAACATTTAACACCTTTCGTTAGTGGACGTACCTCACCTTCAAGAGCATTTGCAAAAAACAAGGTTAGAAAACACTCAACTTTTTTATCGGCTTAAGTCCTCTTAATGGTTTAGCAACCATTCGATCCCCAGTGGAGTTGCTAATCTGTCGCTACCCTATTTCGAAACGAGTGGGTGAGGTTAATGAGCCGCGCCTTCGGACCCGGTTGAGAGGCGGATCTTCGGCGCGCGGGTCTCTCCCAAGACCCATTACTCGAATCGCGATGTGAAGAAAATTTTATCGAGGTCGACCTTAGTGTAGTCAAGTGACATGTGCATGGTGTACATGCATATGGAGTTGCCACCGATCAATTGTTGGAGGGTATGATCGGGAACCCTACCGAGTGGTTGGGAGAGACCGTTCGGTTCTACGAGAACTAGAGATTTGGGTCCGGGGACTTGGTTACGCCGAGATTTACATCGACGCCCTTTCGGTTATCGAAGTTGAGTGATTGTCTAACCTAAAAATTCATGCAGATGAAATTTAGGGTGAGGTAGGCTCTAATGATCTAGGGAAGCATGCAGATGAGAATTTTCTACCCTAACAGTCACAATCAGAAAATCAAAATACGCAATCAAAACAATAACAACCAGATCAGCCAATCGATCAAGTAGACGTGTCTAATATGGCCCTATCAGCCCACCGAAAAATCAATTTGAGTTCAAGGATGGTTCGGGAAAATTTGGGACGGAAGGCCCAAAAGGGTAGAATGGTCATTTTTGGGGTTCGGGACCCAAAAATCACAAAATTGGGGTCGGACCAGTTGAATGTGGCCATTTCCCATGTTTTGTGACTTTTTAGAATTTTTCTAATTTTTTATTTTTTTTGGAATTTTTGTTTATTTTCTAAAAAATTGGAATTTTTTCGGATAAGTGTAAATTGACCCTCGAAACTTCAAAATTTCTCGATCCAGAGTATAAGAGTCCCGTATCGACCTAAACATTTTTTAGAAACTTTTTTGGAAAATCCGGGAATTTTTATGAATTTTCTATAAATTTTACAAATTTTTTGGATTTTTTAGAAATTTTTATGCATTTTTTATTATTTTTTTGGACCGGGTCAACCCGGTCCAGACCTACTCGCAACCCGCTAAACACTAAACGGCGACGTTTTCCTTTTATTTCCATTTTTTTAATACCATTTTCTAATATTCGAATATATATAAAATGAACGGATGGCCGAGATCAGATCTGAAATTAATCTCGACCGTCGACTCTCTCCTATACAAAACGGCGACGCTTCAGCCTATCCCCCTAAAACGACGCCGCATCTAGTGTGAAAACGGACGACCACGATCTGAACTAAAATCTAATCCGAACCATCGACTCACCTTGACTAGAACGACATTGCATCAATTAAGTGCACGAACGGCTACGATCTAACCTGGACTCAATCCGAGCCGTCCGTTCTATATAATGCAAAAACAACGCCGCACCGCTTATATAAAACGCCACCGTTTTGCATTATTCTATTTTCTAACTAATAAACGAAATAACGGAAAATATCAAAAATTAGATCCAACGGCCCTAAATCAAACTAGACTAATTATCCTGGCCGTTAGATTAGATCTGACTCGGCTCGCTCGCGCCAACGGCCGAGCTGCGTCAGCGACAACCTGGACCAATCAGGGCGTGATACATCAGACTTTGACCTATTGACCGAGCTACGTCGGCTCATCTTCAACATCTCGACGACACCCGAACAAACGGCCGAGGTTTCTCGGCGAGATCCAATGGTGAAATCTCGGCCGATTGACCCCAAACCAACGCTAATCTACTCGCCTTGACTTCCGGATCAACATATCTAAGAATCACAGATTTTCATCCACTGGATCGCGAGTAATAAGCTTCACACAGAACTTCACCTCAAAGTTCAATTACGACATATAGAGGACAATAAACCAATTCAATCACACACGAGCATCACAGGATGTCGAGAGAACTTATCTCGAGCTCCGATTGAGCTCGCGAGGGCTAGAAAGGCCTGGCCAGTGTTTGACCAAACCGAGAAGTGTTGGAGGTTCGACTCGGGGTGATCAAGCAAAATCGATGCGAGAAACAGATGCGAGTGTGATTAGTGAGATGTAAGAAGTAAAAGGCACACACTAATTCCGGTGATTAAGCTCGAGAGCATGAGATGCCATGATTGCACAGTAGCAAGATTAGAAGTTCGACTCACCGGTTCCGGAGGTGATACGTCGATTGAGCCGTGCCGATCGCTTCTCCTCGGCTCGGGCGAACTTCTAGACTTGATCGCAGGCTTTGATTAGCCCTGGATTGGCCGGACGAAGTACTCACAGTCCTCACTCGAAGCTCCGGCGATGGCGTCACCCGAGAGCTTCTCTCTCTAATTTCCTCTCTCTCTCTCTCTCTCTCTCTCTCTCTCTCTCTCCCTCTCTCTCTCTCTATTCTGTTGTGTCCAGTGAGCACCAATGAGCCTCCTCTCTTCGCGAATCTTCCTCGGGCTTTTATACCAAGTTTTGAAAACTTGGCGCGCATGGGCGAGAGCTCGCCGAGGCTCCCTCACGTGCTCTCACGTGCAAATAGGTCGCCGGACGGTGACGGAATCGATTATGATTCCGTCAACGTCCGTTAGACCCTCAATCGAGTTCAAACGAGCATGAATTAGACCCGGATTCGAAAATGTTGACTTTCTGCACCGCCGGGACTTTGACCATCAATTCCGCCGTGCTCCGGCGATAATTGGCCGTGGCGTTGGTGGCAATCGACGTACCTTGGCTTGAGGAACAAAAGCCCCTTGTCAATTGATCAAATTAGAGGCGAATTGACCTTCAATTTGATTGTTAAACCTTGCCCCCTTAAACCTGCAACTCGCGCAATTCAGCTGGGGAAGATGACACTATACTAGACCGGTTCGCCCGGTCCGACCGACGGTCAGACCGGTGTGAACCGGTTCAGACTTAAAAATTTCAAAATTAATCAAAATTGGTGGGGAATTTTCAAAATTAAACCTCAAAATTGAACTTAGGGGCCTAAATTCTATCTAGAAATGTGGTTTTGCCCAAAAATTCTCATCAATTTCTACAAAAGCCCCAAATTTTTCTAAATTCCCAAATTGGGGAAAACTTCAATTGAGTACCAAATTGATCAAATTGGATCAAACCACCCATGCCAATGCATTCAGAATGTATGAAAACCTTAGGGGGTGGTCCAATTTTGCCATGATAGTCCCTAGATTGAAAGTAATTTCAAAAATTTGAAACTTTGGGGACTAAATTGCAAGAATTTTGGGAATTCTTGCCTAATTCATGCCATTCGCGCAATTGGAGGTGCGATTGATCAAATTGAAGCTTGAAAGGACTGCAATTGAATGTCTAAACTTAAAATGTGCAAGAATTGCAAATAAAAAGACTCAATTGGCAAATTCAATCCTTAGTGTTGTGAAGGAACACCCAAAATTGAATTCAATTTTTGATTTTTCTTGAGGTTAATATGAATAGGGAATTAAAAAAAAAAATATTGGATATTTTTCTGTATTTTTGTGTCCTCGAGAAGTATTTTTTATGAATTTTCTAGTATTTTTCTATTCTCCGAAAATATTAGAAAAATGTAAAAAATTTGAAAAATTATTTTTTGTTCAAAATTGGTTCCTTATGCTTGGCCAAGGCCACCAAACTTGATTTTTCAATTTTTTGATTTTTTGTTAATTTTTGGCGAATTTTTAGAAAATAAAACTAAGGAAAACTTGATTAAAAATCGGGTGTCAACAGGCATGCAAAAGTGTTGCCATTGCATTCATCATGGGAAAGGTTCCAGATTGTAGTACCATAAACGTTTACAACAGAACCCTAAGATCGAAGTTGAGGGTTTATAGTTTTAGCAATGCCAAGCTCCTAGGTACGACCTTGGGAAATTATGCGGCCGCCGATTGCACGGCAAGTTTTTCCTTTTTTTCAAAGTAAGGATGTGAATTGGAGGCCTACATATGTATGTTAATTTTCAAATAGTTGAAATGTCTTTTCTTCTTGAAATCTTTAATTTTCTTTACACGAAATTTTGGTTGATTGATGATATTTTAGATTTTAGTCTCATCTTTTAGCATGAAAATAATGGCGGGATGACATTCTAAAAATTGTATATTCTAGATCTTAACTTTATGACGTGTGTTAGGTCATCTTTTTAGTGCAGGTTTTGATCATTGCTTATCTTGCGAATGCTATTGCATTGACTCTCAAGCAATGTGCACTAGTTATTCCTATGAGGAACATCACGTGTTTAACTAGAGTGTATCAAAATTGTGCAAATGGTCCGCTTAGGGCAAGGTTGAGGTTTCGCCTGGGAGTGTTATAAATGCCATAATATGGGGAAATCACTCGGACAAACATTTTGATATCAATCATGTGATGGTTAACACATCATCTGGTCAATACCCTATGCATGAACTCCTTAAGGTTGATGCATGGTGAGAAAATCGTCTTTGGGTCGACTGATTTAGTCGGTATTATGGTTTGACTTTTCTGAATTGTAAGAATCTTTGTTTGCTGAAGGTTGAATGGAGAATTTATTAAAGACTTCCGAAAAGCAGTTGCTCTAACTAATGGAACCGGGGGACCTATAACTACTAGTGGTATTGCCCGAGCTGCTGCGCGATCACATTCAAGACCGGGTGCTTGGAACTCCAGAGGTAATAGTGGTTTTTAACCTCACTCAGCTTATTAGTTTGGCTTGCTTTTTCTAAGCTCTTGTGACGTCACTTCTTAGGGGACTTGGGTTTGCATGGGGGTTTTCTCATATGGTTTGTATAACGTTCCGAATGGCCTTATCTTTTCCTTTTCGGTAACTTGTCGCAACGGAGGATGGACCATCGTGCAAGGTATAGAAAATTCTATCTTCATCATTCTCACTTTTCACCGGCAAATTCTATCTTGGAATTGTTTTATCTTGCACTTCATCCCTTCGCTTTGCAATGTGGTATATCACTCCAATCTTTTCATCATAATCGGTTTCTCGAAACTTAGCGGCCTACTTAGTCTCTTTCCACGGTCTTGATGTAGGTCTCCCGCTTGATGAGTTCTTGAGGAAGAAGATGGATTCAATAGTGGAAGAACTTATGAAACAAGACTTGCTTAATGTTGCCTCTGTTGAACGCTTTCTTCGGAAGTGTACTAGTACATCTAAGAAGCGTAGAACTTGAAGCCCTCACCAACACCAGTCCCCTTCCCAAAAGTTCCGTTTTTTTAATTTCACTAATATTTAAACACTACTTTTGTGCTTATTTTGCCGGAAAGTGTAAAATTTAGTTTTGGGTTGTCTTTATTTTGCACCTAACTACAAGAACTCGATTTAAGAAAGTGTGTTCATTATTTATTTGCTAGACCGCTTATAACTAGTCGGGTCGACTTTGGGACATCACAAATTCCTTCACTTAAAGTACCAATGTTTTTGGACAAAAAAAAACAAGTACCGATGTTCTTATTGGTGCCCACTCCTATCACTAAGGACCCAATCTACCCTCAAACCACGCATATGTTAATGGCGGTCTAACTCTAATGCCATTTATTATGATTCGGCTTGGTTCACATGTGTTCGTAGGGGTCACACATCTTTTAACCTATGCATGTAGTCTAACATGGTGTATGTAGATAAGGTGGCTCGAATGCATTGTTAGGCAATCCCCCAATTGTCACTAGAGCAAATAACCACCGGAGGATTGCCCTAGTGGCAGCTCTTCCCATTTGGGAAGAGAGAGGTGGGGGGTTCAAATCCCCATATTTGGAGAGAGTGGGGAGGAAGTGGGTGAGGAGGGAGCAGAGTTTCACAACCTACATATGGCACATAATGCATACAGTATGCCTTGAATATCTTGTATAACTGGCGACAAATATGGCTTTCTCATATGAGAGAGAGAGAGAGAGAGAGAGAGAGAGAGAGAGAGAGTCGCCAAGACATGGTGGCGAGGCAATTTCATGGCTACAACATAACATGGCTTACCACATAAGTAGGATAGTATTTAGGATTCTTGATAAGAATGAGACCGTCCAAATCTTTCCCATATGGTTTTTTTTTTTTGAAAATTAAGGAACAAAATCGTAATGTATATATTTCCCATATGGTTGAATCCTACACATTCAACTAAATTAGATATAACACAGTTGAAATAGTTAAAAAGAAAGAAATGTCTTGATTGGACATATAACTTTTGAAAAGCACACGACATTCACCCAAATGAGCCGTGTGGGTAGAAACTTTTACGGAAGATTAAAGTTTTACAAAGCATCAATCAATTTAGAGTGCGGGGGCATGCGCACGAAACAACACACTAGGACATCGAGAGTTTGTGAAAGTAAAACATGCCAGCCAATATCGGTAAAATTGATGGATGCTTTTTAGCAAAACATGCTAGCCAATATAGTCAATTGCAGCTCAAAAGTTCCAATCGCAATGCCCGATAACTCCATACAAAGTGCTCAAAAGTCAAGTACTTTGTACTCAAACATTTAAGATATTAGAGAAAGAGGCGATACGTATGATATTAATTGAGGAAAAAAAAGGTCACTTAGCGGTCATTTGGCATAATTTTCCAGCGGCGGTTCAACTTCGAAACAGGGCGGTGCAGCTCTTATAAGGTGTTTACCAAGCGAGTCGCCGCTGTAGTAGCCTTTAACGAATTAATCCACTCAACTTTTTATGTGTTGCAGTTTGAAAATACGTATTTCCAAACACATAAGTCGCCCATTTCACAACATAGTTACAGTTTGACCACCCTTGCACTTGATGGGGACTTTTAGAATTGTGAGAAAGACTAAAGCAGTTTTGTGGAATCTTGTGCTCACCGTCCTCGTTTGAAAAACAAAAAAAAACCTATTGGCCATTGTTTTGACAAAGAAACAACACTCTTTGATAGTATAATTGCCATTGAGCTATTGAATTAACTAACAAGAATTCCAAAAACCCATCTTTAATATCCTCTCTGCCAAGATTATGAAATAATTCTCAAATGTTGGCGAAGCATATCATTTGAACTTATAAATTGCCGAAGTTCGAATGCTATCCATCCGAATAGATGAACAAAGTTTGCCAAACGAAAGAAAACTCAAGCTCAAAAGTGATTGTTTACACCTAAATTTCGAAGCATGTAGGAATGATTTCATCATCCCCATGAGAGTCGCAAGTTTCGTTTGTAAATCCTTGGACTTTCAATTCTTAAATAGCCAAAGAATTGGCATTCCTAAATGGCTTTCATTCTACCCATAAATACAGTAAACTCTTCCCGATCGAAATGTTTATACTAACTACAAGTTATTTTCTTCAATGTTTACTTATTATGATGATAATCGTTGCCCGTGCCATAAGTTCCAAGCGTAATTGAATATAATTATTATTAGATTATGTCTATTTGATAAATAGGCGATGCAACGGTCGCCCATTCGCGATGAGACGACCTCATAAGAGGGAAAACTATTAAAGAAGTCATAAATGTATTGCAATTGTGCCTATTCAGTTTTAAATCCTTTTTTTTTGTCAAGTAAGTCTTAAACCTTTTGCATTTGCGCAAATTCAGTTCGTCATACCAATTTTGGCTGCACATCATTGACTTGAACAGTTTTTAATAATATTTTAATATTTTTTGAATTTTTTATCTGTTCTTTTTTTTTCTTCCCTTCCTTCTTTCTCCAGTCAATCGATGAGGTTTGATGACCGACCAAAGTTGAGGGGCGATAAGGTCGACCTCGCCGACCTCTGGTGATGCGTGTCTTCGTTAGCCACTAGCCAGGGCAAGCCTCACCCAGATTTGGTGTCTCCCCACGGCGGCGAGACCGAGTCTTGCTTAGCCATGGCGAGGCTAGTCTCTCCCTATGTAGCACGCACAGACACCGACATGCAGCATACGACATGACATTACGCGCTTTATTTTTTTTTTTTTAAAAGAGAATTTCAATACATTGGGATACGTTGTATATTAAATGCATATTTGAAAATATACATTATAAATTATCACGTACATATAAAAATTCAACGACGAGTTTCCTCTTTTTCTTATGTTAGGGATTCATGATTAGGTTTTTTGTGGGCTGGCTTGGTACATTAATTTTGGTGTGATTTGGTATATGATTTAAGCATACTGTTTTTTTATATATTTACATTTTGAGTTGTAATTTATTAAAAATACTTAAAAGTGCCCTCTACATGTCGAAATGAAGTGTTGGGATGCTGGACTCGTGTGTCATTGGTATGAGTAGAGCGCTAACCATGTATTGGTCGTATGTCGAAGAGTGTCCGACACGACATGAAAGCCCTTGGAGAGTGTCGGTGCTTCTTAAGCCTTGCCCAACGACAGAGAGGCTTGACCTCGCCCTCGTTAGCCCTCACCTCTAGTCGATCGCTGGACCTTGGCAATTGGCGGGAGGAGAAAGGAAGGGAAGAGGAAAAAAAGAAATAATAAAAGGAAAAGCAAATAATAAAATATTACCTAAAATTGTCTATATCGGTGCCGGCCGCGCCATATAGGATGATTGGCCTACCGCGTTAGTGATTTCTAGTTAGAATTAATTAGATGGACTGAATTAACATAATACAAAGGATTTAGGACTAAATTGGCCAAAAAAAATTTTATAACTGAATTGGCACAATCGTAATAGGTTTAAGATTTTTTTTTATAGTTACGCCCCTCCCGACAAGCGGAATGAACTTAAAAAATGGACATTCCCACGGATTATCGTGGCTTAGAACCACATTTCTCAAACCGCTTTCACTCCATGTCCACATGCAATACGAGCAAAAGTGTGGCATCTCAATCAAGCAAGCGATCACCTTTGCCACAAAGTCCGACTCTCTCTACAAACCGCCATTGTACATTCGTACTCGCATTAAAGGTTCAAGGGTGGAATGCGTCGAGATGAACCTTCCAAGCTGAAACTTCACTTGGCAAATACCGGAAGAAAAGAAAAAACATGTACATAGGCTGGTCCTATTGAATCTTATAACCCAAGATCATTCACCATTTTCTGATAACTACACTAGATGATAATCAATTTAAAACTATATTGTAAAGAGTCAATAGCACAAATCGGATAACTACTGAAGCATGAAAGAAAGTGGTGGCAAAAGAGAAGCCAAAGATGTCACCAAAGTGAATCATTATCTAATAAGGTGAATGTACCCAATTAAGAAGAAACAAGAATCACAATAAATATGCGCTAGATAGAGCTCAAGGGCAGTTGCAGCAATTTTATATCATTTCACCGATGAAGTCAAAACCAGAACACTAGAGAATGTTCACTATCAAGTGTTCCGTTGAAAATAGTCGTACCTGGATTGATTGATGTGTTGATGCTGGGGATATGAAAGGAACCAGCATTAGTTTAACTCCATCTACTTGAACAAAAGTTGATCTGACCAGAGGTTTCTTAAGCAATGTTGAAAGGCGGTTCATTGTAGTAGGAATGCCCCGAGTAGGGTGGGAAACGATTCCTAAGCTTTAAAGCCAATTCAGTATCAAGACCCTTGTATTTGAAAGATAAAGAAAATCTTTGAATGATAAAAAACACACAGTAACGAACAGCATCATATCAACATTTTCAATCAATAAATTCTTCATGCTCAAACCACCGACACTTTCATCTATGGTGGTGAATCATCTTTTTCCCAATATCTTCAATGTCGGTGGAGCAAAATTATATATGTACCTCGATATGGGACAACAACTTCAACATCCCCTCTCTCGTGCAAGCCGAATTACGAGTGACACGTGAAATTTGACTAATGGGGATGGATGCACCTTTGCGAAAGGAACTATACTAACTCTAATACCATGTTATAAAGTCTAACCTAAAAGCTTAAATTGATAGGTGAAGGGAGACCACATGAATATAAAGAGCATATAGGACCCGTTATCAAGCGATGTGGAACAACAACTACAACACATAAGACCCATTGTTAGGCAATGTAGGACAACAACTTCAAGACTTTCCAGAGCAATATGAAGAATCAATCAACATAAACAGATTTTGAAGCAGAGGAAGTGATAACAGGAAAGCTTTTTCAAAAGATTGACTGAAATTGATAAAATTGACTCGTAAAGATTACATAGGGGGACGTCCTTTATATAGATATGACTCCTTTTGGAACTAAGATAACATAAAACGAGATAATATAAATCTAATCTAATCAAATCAAAATAGAAATCAAATCAAATATTGCGATCGGATATAAGGCAACGTTGCCTAAAATCGAAAAATTGCCCAAAAACCTATCTAAATAACTGCGAAACATGAAAATATGACGTCAATCACGGTAACACTGTGGGTATTGATCAGCGGCCCGTTTCCATGCGATCGACCAAATTTGAGCACAATCCGAGCTCGCCAGCCCCAAGTGCGAATTAGCGGTGGAATCGCCTTGATTTACGGCGATCGGGTTTTTTCAGGAAATCACGCGACAGTTGTTCTACATCAGATTTGGATTCCAGAAACCAAGATCTTGCCGAATTGGAAACATTTAAGTTCATCATTTGATGCCATGCACTTTTAGGAGAGCAAGTACATTGAATTTTAGTATGTGATTCAATAGTTGGTTAGCCATTTTCTTGTTTTGAAGGAGATGACCAGAGGGAATTTGTAGGAAATGCTTCACCAAGACATGATAGACGAGAATGACTTTTTCATTCTAAGCTAGTATATATAGGCTTGAATATCTTTGCCATAATAACTTTTTTTTTATCTTTCGTGTAATTGCAACTTGCGATATGGTTTTCAACCTTGGTTAAATGTGCCTAAAAGTATTAGGTCTCTTGTGTAGTCTCTTTATTGTTTTATGACATTGAACAAAAATTAATAATATTTTCCCGTGAAGTTGTGAATTACGTAGGTGTGGATTTTAGTGTTAATTAAATGCTTGTATATTTGAACATTGTAACCCTGTAGAATGTGGTTTTGTGGAAATTGTCTTAAGAAAGAGTTCATGCAAGCATTAGTGTTGGTATGGAATCCGTTGATTATGTCAAGTGCATATGCAAACTCTTGTTTCCTAGTTGTTAAAATTGGCAGTTAATTTGCTAGCACACACTCTTTTTTCTTAATAGAATATGTGCATCGGAAATTCTAAAACTTGTGATGAAAGTGCAATTGAGTTTTAAAACTTGCAAAAGTGCAATCAAGTTCAAAAACTTATCAAATTAATGCAATTGAGTCCTTCCCTTAAGTCCGTCCAACTTGACTGATAGAAAATGTTGAACCTTACTTTTTTTTAATATTTTCTCTCTCCTATGTGACAAGGACATAGCTAAAACATGAAATTTAAGGCTAAAACGATGTCTTTTTGGTCCAATATGATTTCTAATTTTATACTTAATTAAAATTTAAAAAATGCTAGAAATTAAAAATATCAAAAAGAAGAAGAAGGTAGAACCAAATGCTACTAACGGAGATCGTAACTATAACAATCTTAAGGTAGCAAAATTCCTTGTTTGGTAAGTTCTGACCCGCACGAAAGGAGCAACAATCCGGGCAATATCTCGGAGAGAAACTCAGTAAAATAGATATGTCCGTGAATAAATGCACTAAGAGACCCTATTAAGCTTTACTATTCCTTGGGATTGGCGAGCATCCATTCTTTCTACAATAAAAGACTCCATGTTTTGTTGTAGAGTTGAAAGATTGATGCTAGTGTATCTAGAGAATTAGGGTCTATTTGGAAACGATTATCATTCTCCGATTCTGTTTTAAAAAAAAAAAAGGATGAAAACATATTTGATAATGATTCCGATTCTAATTTTGTTCTTAAGAATAGTTTTAGAGAAAAAATAAAAATAACAAAAAGTTGATTCCGGAAAAAAAAATCACTTGTGAAAATCACAAAAAAGAACAAGGTTTCGATTTTTTTTTTTAATAAGATTAAGTCCACGTAGACTTCTGAACTTTAAAAAAAAATAGATTTGAAAATTTACCAACAACTAATTTTTTTTAGATACATTTTTTAAAATAATCTTTAAAATTTAATAAAAAATTTCAAAATTTAAAAAAAGGGCTCAAATAAAAAAAATAAAAATAAAAATGGGGGGAAATTTTAAAATTTAAAATTTAAAAAAATTAAAAGCTAAAAAAATTAATATTTTAAAAAAGATGAAAAATTAAAAAAAATAAAAAAGAATTCTTGCCACCTGGTTATTCTCCGAAACAGAAAATTTGTGCGGTTCAAAATGCGTTTACGTCCGAAAATTGTAATTTTGTACATTTATCAAATGCATTTTGATTATCCGAAAATTATCCTGGGAACATAATTAGAAAATATGATTCCAATCAAAATTACTTTTTTGGATAAGAATCGTTGTTAAACAGGCCCTTAGCCTATGGGCTATAATTAGTGATGCCATTGTTTATGATATAGAAGTTCCTATAAAAATGGGAAATGCCCTACTTATGAGTGCGGATTAAACTATTATTTTACGTAATAAGAATTTAATGAGGCTTCCCTACTCAACTTATCCCATAATGTGCATGTTCGGTCAATTATTCTAGCTACTCCCTTACTAATGTCTTTCCAATATGTTTATTCGGCGATGGTGAGGTAATGGTAGACGTGGTTCTAGGCCCGAGCTAGATCTAGATGAGGGTCGGCGGCCCTCGTTCGCTTCCGGCCAAGGGCCGCAATTGGGAGTGGGCCATGAGGCCCTCACTTGCTATCGGCGAGGGCCGCCAATCTCTAGCCGGGCTCGACGACTCCTGTTAACCATTCCCTCACCATCGCCAGCTCATCTCAGCCGTGGGTTTTAGCTTCTTCTTTTTTGAGCATATGTTTTTAGTTAATCTAAGTAAAATTTATATTATAAATCCTATTTGGACCAAAACGATGCCCTTTTATCCATGTCATCTTCACGTAGGAGAAACAAAATATTAAAGAAAAAATCATGTGAGCGATTTATGTTAGCCAAGTTAGATGGAGTTAATGAAAGAACTCGATTGTATCAATTTAACAAGTTTTAAAACTTGATTGTACTTTTGCAAGTTTTAGCACTTCGTGACAAGTTTTAGGACTTCCATTGAACATATCCCTTTCTTAATTAATGTATGCTTTCTTTTTGTGTTTTGGTTCAATTTGTTGATGTTAAAGTACGAAAAAAAGGAACTTTTATTTTTCTATATTTTTTTCAGTTGATATCCTTTATTCTATTTTGATCAATAACTTTTTCCTATTAAATACATATGTATAAAAAGATTTGAAAATTTCCAATTTTATCGCCTTAATTCACCAAATAAAAGATGAGATACAACAAAATTCATGTATCTCAAATGATATTCTACAATCTTATTCAAATTAAAAATCCAGACTACCAAGCGCATCCTTAAGGTTTCGTGGGAATTCTAAAATATTCCTCGAATACATATATTCTAGAATATTCTTGTAATATCAGTAGATGGTAAATGAGAGCATTGTATCTAATAGGTGTCTCCACCTCTTTTAATTGTCCACAAAACAAATTGGGTCACATCACCATCTGCAGCTCTTGCCTGAAAAAATAGTGAGCTGTGAAGTAGGGTCCCCATCTCCCTACGTGCCCCACTAGCAATTTGGCGATCAACTTAGTCTCTAGTTCGAAAACCGCATGCTTGTTCTTCTTCTCGAATGAGCTCTTCTTGCCGCTTCAGAGCTTGTTCTTCTTCTCGAATGAGCTCTTCTTGCCGCTTCAGAGCAACAGCCTCTTGATAGGCAACTTCAATTTTGTTACTACACGAGACAGTAATGCAACACAAAGAGCAAATTATACATACATTTTATGTCAAATATACTTAAGACATCATAAGAATTTACACAAAAGTATACATAATCCACTTGACAAGATAAAAGCGCATTATCAGACAGATGTGTGATTGGAATAACCACCAAACCAAAGATCAATCTCTGTGTGCTCCCAACAATAATGTCAGCAGTCCAGTAAGCTCGGAGACAATTTTTCCCATATTTGCAAGAAGAAGCTAACCTAATCATCGCGAGAAAGGAGTTGGAGGGGTATTTAACAAGCAAAGAAAAGAGTGGCTTCAGATAGGGACAAAATGATGGTGTTTTAACCATGGTAAGGAATCTGGACTGGCCCTCATCACCATGTATTTCCAGGTGAAGTTAAATATCTTTTAATAGATCCTTTGCCACGCTGGCTAAAGCCTCCACAGACATTGTCAATTATCCCTAGTGAACTCTACATGTGCTTCTCCCTATTCTCTTAGATACATATGTTACAACTTTAGTATCATTGTTATGTTAGCAAAAGTTGTCTCTCCCTGAAAGACAAAAACTAAGTCCGTTCACAGAAATATATCTGTTTCATGGCAAACAAGCCAGAAAGACAACTATAAGAAGAAAGAACCTGAAAATTCCTGCACAAGGAAATACCTGAAAATATGTGCAAGTACAAAAATCTCCACTGTTCTTCGACCCAATTCTGTCAACCGCCTTTCGTCACGCTCAATGGAATCCTTATTGAAGTCCTCACCAGAATTGCCATCCTAAAGTTTTATTGGACAGTTGCAGAGCCATGACTTAGGTTGAAGACCCAAAAAAATTATGCATTTAATGAAATATCACGAAACAATCAAACAGGAGAACAGGAAGGAAAAACATGAAGTTGATCATACACATGCTGATCTGCACATAGTGCAAACTTTTAAATAGGAAAAACTTATAAGGCAAACCTATTATGTGCAAGTGTAAGGATGTCACACCACAAAATTTCATCTGACATCTTGACCAGTCTTCTGATCAACACTTCCTAGTACAGAGTTGATCATACACATGCTGATCTGCCCATAGTGAAAACTTTTAAATAGGAAAAACTTATTTATGGCAAACCTATTATGTGCAAGTGTAAGGATTTCACATCACTCAATTTCATCTGACAGCTTGACCAGTCTTCTGATCAAAACTTCCTACGCTCACCAAAATGACCAATGAAAATCCTAGCTTGGACTTCCCATACTAATAAAAGCAGCCTCTCATTTATAGAAGAGAGAGAAAAAATTCACATGTCTTATTCAAGTAAATGTTGCCTTCCTAACTGTCATGTCATAATAAGGACATGATGCATTTAGAAAAGCAAGGCAAGACATCAGGATGCATAAACCAACAAGATCCAACCAAGAGGCGGGAGTTAGAGAATGAGACGCTCTGAATGAAAGCTATTCAGGACTGGACCAACGACATCTAAAGAAAAGCACTTTGCCATACAAAATGCAGTTATGGTCCAATTAATAGAAAACTAAATGCTGCCATCTCATTCGCACTCTTAACATTCTGCAGCCATTCTTTGTGGTTCCCTATACCATATCAGTGTAACAAACTTGAGTAGACTTGACAGCTTACCTTTGTTCGATTTTGAGGACCCTTCTCATCTTTTGGAGGCAGAGGTTCCAAGGCGGCCCTTTCAAGCAGTAATAATACGTCATCCACCAAAACAAACATATCCTTATCCACCGAAACAATGGGAGCCGGCATTTCATCAGGATCCAATACTTTTGTCCTCCCTTTCTTACATTTGCTTTGACCTTCGAGAGCCTTCAAACCACTATACAAGGAATCCATAACCAAAGTCGAGGTAACTTCTTTTTCTATGAAAAAGTGTTTCACCACAACTTTGAGAATCACATCCATTTTCTCTTTTGACATACGGCGTCTAGCATTTTGGTCAATTCCCAACCAGAAAGCACAGAAGCTGCAAAATCATGTATCTTCCCATTAAAATAGGCAAATAACCTCACAAATCAGATTTCAACATACAAACTACCATTAAATGAAGATTTGAATACTCAACAACGGCTCCAGCGAGTCCTCAACTGAACACTTCATAACTCTGAGAATAGTGATTAAAACAATATACTAGTTGAAAAATAGTACTAATAACAGCGTACCTTGACCATCTAGCCTGGTCCTTGATCAGCTTCCCAAGCTTGCCCCTCCACTCTTCGACAAAACGTCGGCAGATGTGCTCTACATTAGTCAAGTACACATGAACAAGTTCTCTCCTGTATTGAGAATCCAGGCAACGGAATGGTCGATCTGCTTTCTCCCTGGTAATGATCAAGCAGGGTTAATCAGATGATAAAAGTGAGTGTTCGCTGGGCTAATTGAAGCTTAATCAGATGATGAACATGAATGTTCGCTGGGCAAATTGGAGCTTAATCAGTTAAAGGTAAAAGTAGGTTACGGAAGTTCGAAGAAAAAAAGCAGCAATCACTTCAAAATTAAGATAACAGCATCTTGATCTTCGTGACCAGCCAAACCATTGGATAGGAACATAAGGCAGAAGACTCTCATATGGAAATTGGAAGGTTTCTCAACTAGTCACTCCTAAAGAATTTCTAAAAGCAAGACTTTTCATGACATACACAATATCACCAAAGTACGATTTTTTTTCTACCTTTCAAAGACAGGACTGACTGGGTATAGATGCATGAGTAAGTCCAACTAGCCAACAATGAATTTTAACTGAGAAGGATGAAATTATCATGTGAGAACTTCACAATGTGGATAAACTAACCAATTATCATGATCCAACATGATTATTGGTTATGTGTGTGTCTTTATTTATATAAATTGCTTATGTATATATATTAAAAGATATTAAAAGAGAAAAGAAAACAGAATCTTCAACTGCCAGAAAAACCATAGACATGTTAAGCCAGACATCAATCCCTCGTCAGCTTAAAAACTAGCCTAAAAATTATATGTATCGAGGAATTTTTAAATTTAGAAAGCTTAAAAAAATTAAACTGCACAAAGATTATATTAGGGAATCAACAGATACAAGTGAAAACAAAGCAAAATCAAATCGCTATATACTTCACAGCAGAAATTGTAATATTAAAAAAACGATTAAAGTGCAATCAATTTCTAAGGGGGGTTCAGATGATTATGTTAATCCAGACATCAATCCCCCGTC